>NW_010112891.1:7505-38637 GCF_000699245.1 Pterocles gutturalis | reverse complement strand
GAGCGGATAAAAGCAAACTGGGAGAGAGGCAGATGGAAAGACCTAAAGCAAAGGTAGAAAGATGAAAGAAGAAAGGGAGAGGAAAGGAGTTTACAAGTTGAATCCACATAGAACATGAAACCCTCATCACTTGCATTACTCAATCTTTTAATTTTGTGCTTGCCTTCCCCCAGCAATTAAACTGAACGTCCTTGACAGTCTGTCTGCTTTAGCAGCACAGAACTGAAACTAGACATCAGCTTCAGCCCTTTATGGTCCCTGTAGTATTTTAATTTTCTAAATTGGAGATTTATGGAAATGCTGACATTCATCTCTCAGTTAAAATGCTAGCATGTTGCTTACAAACACAGACTTTTCCTCCTTTTAGCTAGAAGGTTGACAAGAAAGGCTTAGCTGCTTTCTAATCATTATCCTGCACATGATGGGCTGTGAATTTTATGAGCTTTATCATCTTACTGCTTACGTCTCTAAAAGCATCTGGCCACAGACAGCCTTTTGCTCTCTGTGTTCTTTAAACAACAGTGGTAATAATTTGCAACTGTGAGCAGCCTGATTATCATATGAATGGAGAAACGATTGAAAATGCAGCAGAATTAGGACCCAGCAAACATCTAAGTCTTCAAAATTACTGAATCTTTAGCAATAGATGTCATTCAAAAGTTTACCTGCCACCACACCACTACGTTAAATACTATTAACAGTAGGCTCTGAATTGCACCACAAGACTTCAGGTTTGATTGAAGAGACTTCATAGTAAGAGTGACCTCTTTGCCTATGTAGACACTTAATAAGGGGACCTGAAGTCGCATTAGTATGCTGCCTGCAGACTTACTTATTATTTATAAAAACATATGCTTTTAGTCTCTTAGCTAGCTGTCTTTTTTGTCTCAGATATCAGAAAGTAAATCTTCATGTGATTAGTTCTGCATACATGGTGACAAAACAGCTAAAAAACCTTGATGTAATTGAGAGTCTACAGTTATTAGAAACATTACTGTCCATTAAAAGTGAAAGAGGAGTGACAATCGTTCCTTGTATCTTAAAGCAAATTCTTAAGACACGTGAACTTGAATACTAAGCTGTCCTACTGAATGGCAACTACCTTTATTCGTGCATTGTGCTTCAAGGGGCTTCTACAGGAGAAAGTTTTAAGAAAGGCAAAACCGTTCATAAAACCAAATATGAAACATCTGTACTTCTAACTCTGCTTTAACTATCCTCCATAGAGTTGAATGGGCTGTTATGCTGCGGAACACCAGTAAAGGGTTAACAAAGGCTAAAAGAAAATGCAGTTTTGTGATCATCAACACTAACCTTTGTAAAAAGGCCATGAAACCAGACCAAGAAACAAAATTACTGTACAGACACCTTCTCGTGCAGGAGGCTAACCATGAAAATTAAATCGAAGACACTACAACCGCATATGGGTCGGATGGACATATATGGATATATAGTATGGATATATTCTACAACAGAATGAACATGCAGAATAATGATCAGCCACAGCCAACAGCATACATGGACTGATCTAATGAAAATAATGCACAACTTCCCCAGAATATGTTGTGATATGGGCATGTCTGTCACCAGTGGGATTCCCAAAAAGAAAATACTATATGTAAACACCGAGGTGCGTTAAAAGCTATTTATAACAAAAAGGATTATCTATATTACAAGTGTCTCTGTATGCCAGACCCACTCACTGCCTATCCAAACTCTTACTTTAATAAGACAAAAAACAATTAAATTTTCAGATAACTGCTGGCACTGTTGGCCATAAGCCAAAGCACTAAGACATTCCTCTCATCCTGCAAAACAATGAATCCTAACGGATCATGTGTGCAATTGTTAACCCATCAATAGTCTTTCCTCTGTACCCACATCCTTCAAGTTGTGAGCCAGGATCAAAGTATTTACCTATTTTTCTCTCATACACATATCTTTCATCCTTTACTCTCTTCCAGACCATGGTAATATTTACATTTAGTGTTCCCTATGTGAACACTGAAAGGTGGATCATAGCATATGTAAATTATTTCTGACAGAAAGAGTGAAACTTAATTTTTTATTAGTGAATTTATGATTTTTTTTTCCACAAGCCAGAAATTCAGTCCATTTACCAAACTGTAAATCATGTCCTCAGAACTTCCAAATTTTATTTGCAGAGGCATTTAGTCACCTGAGAGACATAGCAATATTTTAATATACCTCTGAAAATGGCTTCCTGGCTTTGCTTACAGCTTGAAACAAAAGACAACCAAAAGGAAAGGAGAGAAAAAAAAAAAAAAAAAGAAAACACACTTAAGACTAGGCAAAAAATAAAGAAATACAATAGTTTCCCACATGTGGTAGTTTGTGACTGTTAGTTTCAGCTGCTGAGTGTTCTCATTCCCCTCACAGCTTCAGCAATAGAAAGGAAGGGGGGGGAGAGAAAAGAAAAAAGAAGAAAAAAAATCTTTTCAACACACAACACTTCTGGAATGCGTCCAAATCCACAACATTCCTCCAGGACTTCAGCGACTGACAGACAGCACAATGCAAGCAGCACCCACTGCTTTTTCCTCTAACATTTTCAAAGCCCAGCAGCGACACTGTCACCCGTTACCATTCCAATTGCCTGAAGAACAATTTCCCTGGCCTTGGGTCTCCTGCAGCTCAAGGCACAGACCTGTCACTTCTCATGTAGGTTTGCTGTCTTGGCAAATTCTGTTTACACTTTTATTTGTTTACTTTCTAAGCAAAATCCAAGCTGGATCACTTCCCCAGGGAGGAAAACTGATGTTAAAAAAACAACTTAGATTTGTCTCTCCTGACAATACTCTAAATAAGAAGTTAAGAAATAATTTTCCCTTTATAAAATGGAGGGAATTTAAGGCTTTAGTAGACAGCAGCTTAGATCATCCCAGCAATCAATCCCAACCAGCAAAATCTAGGTCAGTGAAACTGAACGTAAATCAGAAGGCTCCAAAGAATGAAACATTCAATTGTTAAAAATTACGGAAAAAGCTAAAGATCTGGTTAGGACAAAGGTTACATTAAAGCTGCCAAGTGGATATACAAGTGTTATCTGGAAAATAACCTCCTGCCAAATCCTATATGCAACAAACTACTTAGAGAGTTTGTCTTAAAACAAAAAAAAATGAGTCTCTGCAGGGAAAATAAATAAATAAATGCAGCCATCTTAGAGCTATAAGCAAATATTTATTGCAGTGACTACAGACTTCACCAAGACCTCTGACATCATCTCACGATTAATAGAATCAGATCCAGTATTTTACAGAATTATCAAATTTCTACCAGGACAGAAAATAGCTGCTGTTACAGACCAATCTCCTCTGGCCTTACAAATGGCTAGAAGCAATGTAAGACTTAAAAGACACATTACAGTAATATGCATTGCTTTGTTTTCTCTGCTGCAGGAGGAATGTAAAGCCTCCAGTTCTGTTTCACATAAAGGATTACAGCCTGCTCTGTGGAACTGCTCCGAAGAGTCTCTGCTCAACTAGTCTGAATACAAAGCTCCAGCTGACCTACAAATCCACAGGGATACTGCACATCTCACACCAATCACACCTTCAGGAGTCAGAGCTGCTAACAGGAGTGTTGACAGAATATCAGCTACTCAAATTTTGCTAGTGCTCTGATACCTTTAAGGATTGCCTGTCTTGGAAGGAGAAGCGAATGAGGTAACTGAAAATCCCAATTATTTACAAGTGTCCTAATTTGTCCCTTTAACAATTCTGAAGCACTGTATGGAAACAATGCCACTCCCATCACTCTCCCACTCCCCAGTTAAACCTACAATTTAATTGCTTTTGTGTGCTTTTAGGAGGGGACACCCACCTACAGCTACCTTTAAGTTTTTCCGTGGAAAAACCATACCTTAAAAACCACTCCCTGCAACAGGAACAAAGAAAAGCTCTGAATGCCAAGCACAGTATGTACAAAGGCTCCTGAATGGTCAGCATGGAGTTTGTTCTGCTGACCAGGTGAAAGCAAAACAATACAGCCTGTTGGGCTCCTGGTTTTTCTTCACAGTACAAAACAGAATCCTGCTAACCATTCCTCTTCGGAAGACCTGTGACACCTCTGGAACTCCTCCAAAAGATACCTGCATTGCAAGGACAGGTTAAAGGGCAGCTTTTCTTGAACCCTCATTTTATATGGCACGGAGGAAAGCTTTGGAGTAGGCAAGAACTGAGAAGTCCAGGTCACGATGCAATGAAAAGTTTAGACATTTAAGTGATAGAAAGACTTTGATGTGTTCTGTACTATATTAAACCATGCCATTGTGCATGGACTCCTGTGAAAAAGATCTTCAGCCTGCTCACAAGCAAGATGGAAAGCAGCTAATACTTTGCACTGATCTTGCACTATTTTCTCAAAATTTCTTAGACATTTATTTTGGCTTGGGGGGGGTGGGGGGAGTGTTTGTTTGGTTTTGGGTTTTTGTTTCTTTCGTTGGTTTGAAGTTTTTTTGGTGGTTTTTGGGTTTTTTTTTGTTTTTTTTTTTTTTTTCTTTGTTTCCTTTTTTGGGGGGGGGGGGGCGGTGTTTTCATTCATCTCAGCATTGTCCTCGAGTAAGGACACAAGATAAAAATTTTGAGACCAAGAAAGATCAAGGCACTTGACCCCATTCACATAGATGGGAATGGAGGACGTCTTTCCTTGGTCTAGTAAAGTAAATGCACAGCTATACAGTGTTATTGAACTGGAATGGAGAACATTTGTTGTGGAGAAGGCACCTTCAAAAAGTATATGGACAGATCTGTTCAATTAACTACGGCCTTTCTGCATTATTTCAAAGACACTCACGTCATCCTTGTTTCTGGACTGTATTTTCCATCAACAAAACTCTTCTGCCAGGGACATGATACAATACTAGTGGGTGCAGTACTAAAGATTGATTTCACAGCAGAGTTTAATTTTCCTTATATGCCCAATAATGTCTATGTACCGTCTGGAAACTTAGTTTTTGAATGCTTAGAAAAAGATCAGAAAGTCAGACTTTGAGGGGTGAGAAAATACAAATTTATTTTCTAGACAACAGGAGGCTATGAACCACTGCTCACAAGCAACAGATATTGACATTTATCTCTGTATGTTATGTCCACCACTGAAGCATTTAAACCATTAGACCCCACAATTTCATCTTCCTAACCAAAATGGGACTTGAAGAGACAACTTGAAGGTTGCAGACACTACTTGCAAAAGTGTTCAACAGAATAACACCTTTTAAAGTATTCACTAATATTTTGCCTTTGCAGTGTTCTACTATTTACTACAAGGTCGTCTTAATGCAGGCAGGCATGCGAATAGTTTAACATCAGTATTATCAAAAAATATTAACATTTAAATATAAACAAACAAACAAAAAAGCAATAGCCAAATTACTTAAGGAATGCTCTTACATGTTTACAAAATGCTGTCTGGTTGATTCTCATGGTAAAAGACAATATTATTCTTTAAACAGTATTTTAATTTTGTAAAAAGTGAGAAGAGTTAATACAAGCACATTGGCTTGCATTTGATAAAACAACCTGAATAAGGATTAAAAGGCAGGAATTCCTGTCTCCCAGCCTAAGGCTCAGGTAATCAGAATACAGGTTACTAACACAGAGACAAACAAACCTCATGTCTCTAGTGGCCATGTTTGTGGCTTTAAAGGGCAAGAACCTCTTTAAACATAACAGATCTACATAACTGTGCTGGTTTTGGCCGGCATAGAGTTAATTTTCTTCATAGTAATATGGGGGTATGTTTTGGATTTGTGCTGGAAACTGGGCTGACAACACAGGGATGTTTCAGTCACTGCTGAGCAGTGCTCACACACAGTCGAGGCCTTTTCTGCTTCTCCCCCCACCAATAAGCAGGCTGGGGGGGCACAAGGAGGTGGGAGGGGACACAGCTGGGACAGCTGACCCCAACTGACCAAAGGGCTATTCCATGCCATATGACGTCATGCTTAGCCCGTAAAGCTAGGGCATCAGGTGAAGGTCAAGGTGTTTTCTGTGCATGTGGCTTATTTAAGTTGTGGCACTTCTTGCCACAGTACATAATGAAACCGTGTGTGTTCATGAGAAGACTGCACAAGTTCATGAAATAAGTTCATTAAGAGTTATGGAGTGAACAGAAACCACTGCTGGCTCAGGAGGCCCCCCGTCCCAAATTGCTGGGAGCTGGGAGAGAGCAGAGGAAGCATTGTCTGATGTTTGCTTTGGTCTTTTACATCTGCCAAGTAGGCTTTTGGTTTCACCTTTCACAGCCAGTGCATTAGATAATTTACATCCGTATTATTACAATGATATCCAAACATCCTCATGAGGAGCGGAGCATCATGCTGAGTGACCACAGGACTAGAACTGCTTATGATATGAAAGGGGATCAATACGTTGCTGGGAGCCCTAAAGAACCTGCACAGAAATGGGAACGGGAGGGCTCAGATCTCCACGTCTCTCTGCCCAGAGCACCCCACACAGCAGCTGTAAAATGCTTCATCATATCTACAAGTACCTGTTTAAACTATCTCCTTCAAAATAAACACCACTTCAAGTAAGATACTTGAAAAGCAACTCTGAGGCCTTGGGATCCTTATAAAATAACACACAGGCTCCTATGACTTAAATTCTCACTGGTATCAAAGAGACAGAAATCAGGCACCAAGTATATTTCTTATTGTGTCCTCAAATGCTTAAACTGCTTTTCAAAAACAAGACTGAGTCTCAGCAATCCTGCAATTTTTTTTTAAATTCTCATCATGACAAGCTTTTGAAATGTAACCCTTTGGGCCAACATGATGCCATCTCCAATATTTTATGCCTAGCCTTATCAGTCCTGGCAGGAACCTGGCTTCACAGCTTGAAAATCTGTGCAGAGACAAACATCTGGCAGCAATCGGGATGTGGCTCCTCTTCAGCTGCCTGATTAACAGCGCACACTGGGTTTGGATAGCCGCTATCTCAGATACCTCCTTATGCCTCTAACCAGCCTCCCTGTTAGAGAACAGTAGCAACCACAAAAAACATATCCATAGAGCAGACTCTGGAACTGATTAGTCTTTTTGGTCAATATTCTTCATTTGTAAGATTCAGGGCCTGGATTACAGTTCTTCTGACAGCAATGGATATGTGACAGGCAGAAGCAGGTGCACAAAGGCGGCATAAAACCAAACCTGTTCCCCTCACTCTCTCAACATCTCCTTCCATTATCTGATATCAAGTCTCTCCAGCAAAAATGGCTGACAAATTACTGGAGAAAAAAGACCAAAACCAAGAAAACCCAGAAACTATGGATAGCAGTTGCTATGGGGTGTGTCCGACATAACCCAAAAAGAATGACACCCCTGCCAGCTATCTTCTCGGCCGTTCCATAGTGGAAGGGAAACTGTTATGACACAGATACACATCTACTAGAAACCAGACAGACAGGAACAATGCAGATTTTACTGTACGGAGTGGGACATGATGGATGTCACCATACTCCTGTGTGGCCTCTGCCATCAGGAAACAAAAAGTCTTTCCTCCAAGTCATCACCAACCCGGCTAATTCCCACATTGTGCAAAAGCAGGACTCACAGGGTTGGTTTTTTTTTTCCAGGGGGGTGCAGTTGAGGTGTTGGGTTTTTTGTTTGTTTTTCTGGTTTTGGTAGAAACAGGGCAAGTAATAGACAAACCAGATCCAGGGAAAAGAGCAGGGTGGCTGAAAAATCAATTTGAAAGTGAGAACAGCTGCAAAAGAGAGAGGTCGGTAGCAAATAGGAATCTTATTGTAATGTCTGTCAATACCACAGTCTTAAAAATGGGAGAAAGCAAGGCAGGAGCATAAAACAAGTATCAGAGGCTTCTGAGATGGATCCAAAGAAATGAATAAGGCACAAGTCTAAATCCAACCCAGGTAATGTCAATGTATTGAGAAGAATGGCACACACAGAGTAGTGTTGACAACACTCATAACACAAGCTGACAAATCTCCTAATATATTAGGCAAAAATATTTTCTCATGCAATATCAGGCATGCATGACTTCTTATCCCATTGATTTCATTTGCTTTTCTGCTAGCAAGAGCATTGAGTTAAGATCCAGTCCAGTTAATAAGCTTCTTTCCATTGACTTGTGTGAGCTCTGGCTCAAGCCCGTGCTTGTCATGGCCAATGCATGGTTTACAGTATTTGTCTTGTCACTGTCCAAAGAGAAAATTATTTCAGTATTTTGCATATCCATTTGCTGAATCAGAGAGAAGTGTATTTTGCTAACAGCAGTAGAAAATAGCTGGGAGGAGAAGAGACAGAATTAATTTTGGACTTTAACAAGCCAAATTACTGAGCTATACAGTCAGTAATTGACATGCTGGAATGTAATAAAGGGTCCTAAAGACTCTGAATGCACTGAAGCATTCAACTACACAGCCTTTACGCTCCAGTGGGAGGGGCAGGGGGAAGGGAGTCAGGGCAGAACAAGCCAGCCTTGCACATGCACAGCCAGACTTGGTGTCAGGCTCTTTAAGGCTGGACATTTTGTTTTAGTGTACCAGGAGTGGAACAGGAGGTCATGGATTAATTCAAATTATGACCAATACAAATGACAACAGGTGTACTAATTTCCCATGTGCTTGCAGAGCTGCATGGAGAGCAGGCATCGCCGTGCAGCTAAACTAGAATTCAGAGGTCTGCACACAAGAGAGTATTTCTCCTCCATGCTTGAGCTACCTCATTAACTTAGAAGAGGAATCCAGTCTTTTACAATGTTGTTGTACTTCAAACACTTTTCTGTATGTAGATTTCAGGACATCACAGTCTAGAGTCATTAGTTTGACAAAGGGTGCAGAAAATTTGTACTAGCAACACTGTACAGCAACTGCTTTCTTGTAGGAAATGCAAAAAAAAGAAAAAGGAGAGCAATGCTCTGAAGAAGCTCCTACCAATAGATGGCAATTAGTTATTGCAATTATGAGGGGGGTTGTTTGTCTGGTTTTGGAGCTTTTTAAGAAACCACAGGATGGAAGCAAAAAATCTCTAATACCTCATTATTCAGCTTAAATTTATGGATTCTAACCTACTTTTTGAGAACGGAATGGTGTACAGAAATGGATTTGTCCTGACCACCTGTGCTTTCTATTCTAATACAACCTGCCAATATAAGCATCTTCACTTATACCTGAAGGAGTGAGCAACCTCCTGCTCTTTCTCAGTAATGATAACAACACATGATGCTTCCAACACTATCACCGTCTGCTGCCTCCTGCTTCTTCCAAGGCACAATTAAAGAGAAAATATTTTTCATGTTTATTTTTATTTCTTCTGTCATGCACACAGTATAGCATCTTACACTTCCAATTTTATATGCTCTCTCCAGATACAGTCCTTGAGAAAATATTTTGACATTTGTTTGTTTCCATACTACAATTCTGAATGAATTTCCATCATATTTGTGGTTTGGTTTTTTTTTTTTTAATATAAAACAAACAAACAGGACAATTCACACATTAAGAAGGTACTTTCAGCTAAGCTTTCCAATTATATTAATTATTACTGCGTGATATACCACCATTTTGCAGAAAAACAATCAAAACAGAAGTGTGATTTTTTTTTTCTATTTTATAGGCTGCTTGAAAATATCCATACTTGGCTCTGTAGTCCCTTATCCTTGCCTCAGTCAAAGCCTTTCAGTGGGTTTCCTGATGTCCACAAAAATGTTCTTTGCATCCATAGTATGCTTAAAAGCTCTATTTCAGATTCCAGCCCCACAAACAAAATCCCATTCACAGAGCTTTAGTCAGACCCAGTTAGCCTCCACAGTGAGATAAGGGCACACTGGCATGGTGATGAGACCAACTGGCTAAGAACCGAAACAGTTTGGGAGTCAGCCAAGGAAAAAAATTGAACATGTTAATTTATTACACTGCTGGAAGAGGAAATGAAAAGCCATAAGTGCCTGAAAGGAATAAGGACCTTCTCCCAAAACAGTCACCAGGCAGCTCCCAGTCCCATTTTCTTTTTGTGTTTCTGACTGTTTATAGGTAGTTTCTCTGCTCCAGGTTCTTGTTTCCTTCACCAGTGTAACTCTGCCAGACAAACTAGCTGTTTCACATATTCACAGCCCAGCTACCATTAATACTAGAACAACCATGAAGACCAGCTTTAATGTAGGAATATGCCCTATTTATTCTTTCTCTAACTGAAGATTGTTCCAGCCACTAAGGCAGGAAAAGTGTTTTCTTTGCTGACAGGCATGCTATTTAAAAAAAAAAAACAAAAAAAACCAAAAAAACCCCAAAAAACAAAAAAACCACACAAACAAAAAAAACCACACACCACCACCAAAACCCAAACAACCCTCAGAGAAAGGTAACAACCCACCTCCAAATCAGAATCTTAAAAAAATATTAAGCACCCATCTTAGGCTGGAATATAATGCAGAACAATTTTCAAAATGTTGTAGTGCCACAAGTGCTGTTTTCCTAGATGGATGGTTCCTATCAAGTAGGTTTTCCGCTCATCATTTCCACATGCAATGTTGAATTCATTGTTGCTGCCTAAGAAAAGAGTACTATAGAATATGGGACAAATCCCCACAAACTGCTTTTACCAGTAAGTGTGAACTACAGAAAGCACCATACTCTACAGACTGAATGTAATGTTTTAAAAGTCATCTATGATGACTCCTAAGGAGCTGTGCATAAATAAGCATTTTCTGATGATGTTTCAGTAGCTTATAAACACTGCTCAATTTGAAATGTTAGCAATATCAAGCCCTACTAGCAATGCATTCATTTTAAGAGACTGAACATAGCTCACTAAACTGGTTTACATATGTTCAATAAATCATTTATAATGAACTGTGAAACCCTTAGAAAAAATAAATACAATAAATTAAGTTCATTTGGTAAATGCAGTTATTGACTAGCTATTTAATAAAGCACTCATAACAGACCTTATGAAGCATCTGTCTATAGCACCACATGCTTACTAAACAAGTCACCACTGAAATATGCAACCTTTAATAAAAACCACTAAATTTAATTCTAAAGATTATTGACCTGCTCTAGTTGTTAAACACATCATTCATAACACATTTAATGAAACATTTATTCCAAATTATGCATCCCTCAAAACAAACACATTTTCACAGCTGTTGAAATAGCACCAGTGTTCTATGCAGTAACTACTTCATAGCTTATGATGGATGTATTAGCAATTTATAGGCTGTCCAGAGTTAAGACAGAAAAAATTAGAGAGCACATCCATTTGGATATCTAGCAAAACTGAACAGCAGGGGCAGAGAAACACGATGTGAGCACCATGTCCTTGGGGACTTCCAGAGTAACATCCCTACTTTCATAGAATCATAGAATCATTAAGGTTGGAAAAGACCTCAAGGAACACCAAGTCCAACCATCAACCCAACACCACCTAACCCACTAAACCATGTCCCTAAGCACCACATCTACACGTTTCTTGAATGCCTCCAGGGATGGTGACTCCACCACTTCCCTGGGCAGCCTGTTCCAATCTGACCGATCACTCTTTCAGTGAATAAATTTTTCTAATATCTAGCCTAAACCTGCCCTGGTGCAACTTGAGGCCATTTCCACTTGTCCTATCTGGTCCTGGAAGGATCCTCTAAAACATGGGGCTGGTTCTTACATCTGAACTTTGGCAACTACCTTAAGACTTTCTAGTTTCACTTGCAGATTTTCAAAGCTTACCTTCAGTTTCTGGAATGTATTTATGTCTTAGCAGTGAGCAGTGTTTTGGACTCAATGTGATAAGGGGAGTTGGTGCAGTACCTTTAGATGGGATACTTACGTTGCAGTTAAAAGATCAAAATCCCAGCACTTTCAAGCACCTTAAAAAGTTGACCAGGAAAACCATTTTTCTCCATCAAGTAATGCAGAATTAAAACACCTTTTTCACTTTTGTAACATTATGATTTCCATGTAATAATTTGATTCTTCTTCATCCAAATGTCACTCATGTCACCAAATAAAATGTGCAGGTGCAACCACTGCTGCATTTCCTGAGTACTGACCACCACCCACCTTGGCCTTGGGACATAGCTTTGTCACTACATCCAATTTCAATTAGGCTGTGCTTTTTCTTGGAAATGCTGTGCAGAGCATTAGCTTCTTGCTTTGCAGCTTCAATAACGGCAGAAGCTCTGCGGAATCAATTCTGTTTTTTCTTACTCCAGTGAACCCTTGCTGATGATAATGAAGTTGTGCCACTTTACCCAGAAATCTGCTTATTGGTAGCAGATAAAATACGTAATGCAACAAAGTTCATCTTCTACATTTTAAAGGAGCTCTGTGCTGCATCATTTATACTATGGAAATGTGTTCTGGTTTACAGAAGCACCCAAGCCTGTTCGCAACATCTCTGCAGGGAGATTCAATACTGCTCAAAATACCGGACATTATTTATTTGTCTCAGCACCATTCTCTCCCTGTTCTTTTCCCATTTCCAGAATTTTTTTCACTCTGTCTTCTGGAGAACACAGTTTACTTCAAAAACAACACAACAATAGAAAATAGCTTAAAACTCCTACACAGCTAGTAAAATGCTTAAGGCAAACCAAATTCCCTACCCCAGAACCACCAGTAGTCTCATTACTGAAATGAAAGAGTCCTTCATACATCTGCCCTGGAAAGTCATTGCTATATAGTAAGACAATCCTGATGATTCAACAATTTTGAATAAGAGTCACCAGAGCAGCAACTTTTTTTAAACTTTTATTTTTTAAAACTTTTAACACTGTTCTGTTATAATACTCCTGTAAAAACCAGTGCTTAAGAAAGAAGTAAGATCTTTTCTTCTGGGCAGTACAGGTCAAGCCTCACAGAACGCAGGCTAATTAATCCCGTTTGAATGCAGTCAGAGCTGACCTTGCACAAGGTTCATAGAAATATACAAAAGCCTAAACAAAAAAAATTCAAATTAATAAAAAAGACTACGACTTTAAATTCTTGTGGCTGATCAGAAGTTTCTGTTGTTATCTCATTTGCAGTGTTCCATTAGAAAATAATGTAAATAAAATATCTGCAGTTTCCTATTTTCCTAGATTCTAAATTTAACCAGATAGCTCAGTAAGCAGCAGATTATTCAAAAAGACACTTCTGAGATATTGTCCTTGACAGCCAAGTTAGACTCGCACTTAATACAACCACTTGGCAAATTACGCCAAGTTGTTGTTTTGCTTTGACGAAAACCAAACAAGAGACAATAAACTGGATTTAAGACAGGACATTATTCTGATCTATGTCTAGTCTCTGCTTATTATTTTGTCAGATTTTTTTTTTTAATTATTCCCTAAAATACCAGAGGGTGCTGAGGCAACAGTATTGTTCAATCCAGGTCTAAGTTAATAAAAGCAAAAGAGCTGTTTCGGTTGTCCTTTATTTTATATCCTTTACTAAAAGGAGATGCTGAAAGATTCTGGAGAGAGGAAATACAGTATCAAAATCTCTGGCTATAGCTCCAAAGGAGAGAACCCAACAGAGAGTTTTGCCTTAAGCCAAAGCAGAAAAAATTCTGATCCGCTAAGTACAGTAACAGCAACTAAACCAACAAACTGACAGAAAGGATTGTTTATTTACAGCTTCTGTAAGGTGGAACGCAGACCTTTCAGTTTAAAAAGCTGGAATATTTTGTTGCTTTTGAATATGGAGGTCTGAACTGCTGAAAATTAAGCTTTATTCTAGTCATGCATAGTAATCCACTTGTGGTCTCTAGTCTATCAAACTCAGAAAATATTAAAAATATTGTGTCCGTACCAGACAACATCTAATAGAAATACAATTCAGGAACTGGGAAAAGTATTGAAAAGCCAGAAACTGCACCCAGAAAGACAGAGGATATGAGATACAAAGTCAGTAGTTACATTTGCCCTTATGCTCTGTCCACCAGAACATGGACATGCATGGAAACACATTCTTCGCCAGTCTTGCAAACAGCAATCTATTTAAAATTGTGCATATTTGCCACTGACAGTGGGCCTGCACTAATGTTCCCTGTAATAAAATAAACTCTGGGGCTGTGGGATGCTTGCAGTAAACTCTAGAACTTGTATGTTTGTTTTCCATCTTTGTACGAAAGCAAAAATATGTAATTTACTTCAAGAGTCAGAGGATCCAAAGCATACAACATCTGCCATTTACACAGTTTGGCTGAGAGCCTGGGCTACATTTAGCCTTGAATCCAGAAAGATTAAACATGGCAGCATATTAGAGGTAGGATCATCATTTGAACCTTGACAGATGGCAGATGACAAACAAGTACTGCTAGCAGGAGGGCCAAGACCACCCTGAAGTAAAAAATTGTGACCATAATGTTAGAATGAAACCAGTGGACTGACCTTTGTTTCCTACAAACACTCTAGATTAACTTTACCAGTAATCGTTTTAGCAGACAGTTGATTAAGCTATGGTGAACAAGTGGCAAATAGAAAAAAAAAGAAAAAAAAAAGTTTGACAATACATTTTCATCATAATCCTCAAGAAAACTAAGATGAGAACAAAGGAAAGCATTTCTCTAACTCCTCTGAAACCTTTAAGTCTAGGTTTGGACATATCACACAGACATTGTCTACGAACAACATTATACATTGTACCATTGCAGTAAAAATAATGCTGTGAAGTGCAAATAGCACAGTCTACCATGCACAGTTTGGGTGAGCAGAACTCAAAGTTTACTGTGCCTGCACTACAACCCTTGAGAAACAAGGAAAGGTGTGGATTGCAGCAGAACCAGACAGCTGGAATAAATCACTCCTGTTCATCATATTTAGCTCTGTTGCAGGCATATGTATCAAACATTCCCTCACTTATCCTTAGTACCAAAAAAAAACCCCATGGAATTTTCATACTAGTAGTAAGCTATAAACCTCATTGCAGGAAGTCTCTCTTGTATAATTACATAAAGCTTACTTCCTTGGTGAAAAAAGTTAATAACCCTGAATATAGGTTTTAAATAGGGCCTTTGGGAAAAACAGGGCAAGGTGAGTCAGTGAACTGCAGAAAGAAGAGCTGGAAAGAGGTGACCAAGTTTATACTTTCTCTCTCACAGACCATCAAATTATTAGAAGCTTCTCAGTTTAGCTAGATTTTCCTGTCTAGTTGAACACAAGCAGAAAAAGAACAGTTACACTCAACCACTTCAGAAAATTCACAACGGAGTGCATTATGCATGAACAAATTACATTTAGGCTCTAGGACAAAAAAAAAACAAACAAACAAAAAAAAAACCAGCCAACCCTGTTACATTAAAGTTTGCTGCCAAATGCAATCCTTCAAGCTTTCTTAAGAGTATTGCAAACTGTAATTCCTTTCAAGAGAAGCCTGCAATTAATTGCAGCCTCCTCAACAAAGGATCCAGAATGCTACATTCAGGATAACCATTCAGTAATTTATTCATGTCCTAAGCCAACTGGTAAATGGTTCCTCTACTTCATGACTGAAGGGCCACTATTTCCAGCTCTTCAGTCTGCCCTTCTACATGTGAAATAATTACACCTCTGATGTTTTTACCTTCTGGAGGTAACACTATGCCACCTCAGCAAGATTAAAGAGAGAACCAAAAGTGCTTGACCTGCCCATAGATGAGGATGATTCTGTTAACACAGCGATTAGACACGTTTTAATAGACCTGCTACATATGGTGTACTACAATCAGCATTATGAATAGCAGCAGCAGCATTGTAGAAATCATAAAATCACAGAATAATTAAGACTGGGAGACCTCTAGAGATCACCTAGTCAAACCTCCTGCCTAACATAGGCCTTATTTCAAAGTCACACCAGGTTGCTCAGGGCATTGTCTTGTTGAGTTTTGAATATTTCCAAGGCTGTTTATGCCAGGCCCCTGTGCCAGTATTATTCCCGTCTTAGAGTAAATCTTTTCTCCTTATATTTAGTTAGAATTTCCCATGTTGCAACTTGTGGCTGCTAACTCTTTCCACTACGCTCCTCTGAGAAAAGCCTGTCTCCAGCTTCTCTAACCCTTCTGGAGGTAGGAGACTGCTAGAAGCTACTCCCTAGGTCTTCTCTTTTCCAACCTACACAAAACCAGCTCCCTCAGGCTCCTCAGAGGATTTTTCTTTTCTAACAACTAGGGCATAAGTGGGTGGTTATTTGCCTCCCAGTATTCTTTACAAAGGAGAAACCTCAGACTTTGGGAGTTTTCACTTTTAATTTTAGTTCCTGTAGAATGAACGTATGCACACACCAACTTCCCATACACACACAGACACTTGCTATTTGTTCTAGGGGAGGAGGGCAGGGGACAAACTTGCCCGCTCCACTGGGTGCCTACATATACCAGGGAAGAGACAAGCTTTAAAAATCCATACAGTAGTTAAAGACCTCTCTTTTGAAGACAGGTCTTAATTAAGCCAGATGACAGGCCATCATTACAGGAAATGCCTTCAGGCACCTCACTTATTCAGTCAGCTCAGGTGCAATCCATTGTTGGCTTTCAGAGAGCCAGTAATACCCCCGTGGTCCTGCCTCCCATGGCAAAGCAGCTCTGTTCCCCACAGAGCCCTTAGCATGCAGACAGCTTGGGAAGCTGGATAGATCCTTGGATGTCACACAACCAGCCCTCCCACAGCTGGTTTTCGTGGAACAATGTTTCTCTCAGCAGAACAAGAAACAAAAAAACCCCATTGTTTGGATCCTTTTTTTTGCCAAGCAACACACATAAAACAAACAAACAAACACTCTAGTGTTATAACACAGAAAGGAGAAGCCAACTTTTCCTTCCTCTAACAAGGAAAAGAGATCAGAAGCACCTGGTGATGCAGCCTATTGCATTATGCATACATTGCCATAAAATCCCCACCTATGGCATGATTTACCAACTGTCTAAGATACAAATTAACACCAAGAATACATTCCAAGTGCAGTCCCTCCTGCAGTTCTGCAGTAAATCTTACTGTACTTACCCACACTTGTTCAGTGCTTCAGTAGCAACAATGAAATTAAAACAGAAAAAAACCCAGATTACCGTTCTGTTATTTCTTCCTAATGGTAGGCATCTTCCAGTCTGTATATGGCTAATCGCATTTTCCCATTTCAGTGCTGGAAAAGTCTCTGTCCTCATCCATATGCGGGCGGGGACAGCCCCTAGTTTCTTCTCTTCCTACCACTATGCTCAGCCCATCAGCACTGGAACCATCAGCCAAATTCAGAGAGGGACAGTTGTCTTTCACAGCTCTTATCCCTGTATTTTTCCCCCATTGTGGGTCTGGGAAGGAAAAGTTGTACTCACATCCAGCTGCTTCAGAGTTTGACAGAGCAGTTAGTCGGTTGAGATATTTGACATCTTTTTATTTAGAATCATTGTGAGGGTGGAAAGAAATTAACAATTCTGAAGCAATAAAGAGTAAGAAAACAAAATTTCAGATTTATGTTTAAGGTTCTCCTGTTTGCATCAGTTCTGTAAAGAAATAAAGCATGTGTGCTGTAAAAACTAACTTTATCGTACGTGGTTTTTTTATGCAAATTTCATATTCAGTCCCCTCCACAACAGCAACCCATATGTTCTCCAGTTTATTGCAGAAATAAACCTGATCTAAGCTCCTGATGTAAAACCAACTGAAACTTTAAAATCCATGAGAATTTTACAATAAAAAGATACAAGAAATCTTATACCTTCTCAAGTAACATTTCTAAATACGATGTAATTTGATTTTAGAATGTAGTTTTTCATATAATTCCCAACTGAGGACTTGTCACAGCCGATTATGAAGTTGCTACCATAGAACCTTCAAGGATAGCCCTGAATAATTCCCAGTTGTAAGGCAGTTGTTTGATAAGATGTGGACAGCACTTCTGGGATTTCATTTGTGATTGTCAGAGTTCAGTAAACTAGGAAACAGAAGCAATATCCCTTATCAAAGCTTAACCCACGTCCCTATTATTAGACCTGATCTCCAGACTCAGGTTTCAGAAGACAGTTTCATGTAACTTTATTTAAATCATGGTAATACTTATATATTTGCAGGCTAGCATTTCAAAGCATGCATTGCCTAAATCTGCTTTGAATTAGTCCTTTGCATCTGCTATTATACTTCAAAGAAATGACTTCAATTAAGTTTAATTACTTCCTTCCACAGCTTTGGATATAGCCCTTATTATATTTCATTACCTTTCCTCATGGACTGCACGGCAAATAGATGACTAATAGAAGTACAAAAACAAAGAAACTATTAAGCAAGCACATTACATAAACATAACAATAGCGTACATGTATCCACACTAATTAAGTTATTATCACAGTCTGCAATCACATAAATGGAATATTAGGAGGGAACATTTCATACAAGATCAGCAAAACCTGGCTCATTCTCTGAAGTTTTTAATACCTTTCTTACCTAATTTATAAATAGTTTTAAATTCCTGAAAGGAAACAAGCCTATTAAAGCACAAAAATAGTTTATACTTTTTACTCAAGAGTATATTAAAAGAACATCTAGGCAGCGAGTCGGTTACCAGTTACATTCCTCTGTACTCTGCTTGTCCCGTAGTTACAGAAGCATGCAAAATAGCTCTATTCTTTCCAGTTGTCTGGAATACCATACTCATGATACAATACAGATCCTATAATCTCACTTTTTTCCAACTACAGATGGTAGGAAAGATGAGGTAGAACAATGGCAGTGCTATGTAAGTAAAGTAATTCTTCACATTTTGTTTGGATGAGAAGGTCTCAAGTATTGACTTGAAAAACAAAACATAGCTTATTTATAGAAAATTATTAACAACTATTTTGAACCAAGGTTAAAACAATCCTATGTCCACCAAAGGGAAATACTAGATCAATGTTATCATACCATTTCTGGTCCAAGCAATGAGATAACCTTCAATGGTCCCTTCCAACCCAAACCATTCTATGATAGCAGCAATTTTTTTGTTTCTAGTAATAAAATACTGATAAACAATATAACAAAGTGCACAGCTGTTTATGGAACTCTTTATTGAGTGAAGAAACGTATGACTAGTCATCACACCATTCAGGCTGCTAGAGCCATAGATCCTGAAGACTGAACAACAATTTCAAAACTCATTTTCATTTGGCACAAAAAAATAAACTTCTCCTCCCAGTAAATAATTTTTAAATCAATTGGATGTTCAGGTTTTTATTATGTTTTAGTTCTACACACACACCCCTGAAGTAGGCTTCCTGCAGTTTTATCTAAACTACTGATGAGTTTTCCATTTTCCTTCTTATAAGGATGTTTATTTCCATAAATGGGTTACATTTTCCCATGTATTGCCTTAGAGCATTTTCAGGCAATGCTTCACAGTGCACTTTACAAATACAAAAATAGTGGCTTAATGGTGCCATTAGCAAATCATGACAAGCCATGGTACCTTGCCTTGAGGTCCATAAGGAAATTCAACTCGCTGGCCTTATTCACAAGAGGCTGAAGACTTCCCTTTGAGAGAAAGATTTGGCAAACAGACAGAAAAAAATAAAAAGGAGGAAGTCTGTCAAATTCAATTTTCTTTTCAGTGTCACTGATAATGTTTTCCTGCAGATTTTGAAGCTAAAAAGCAGCTACAATCCATTTCCACATGTCTGTGAGGTGCATGATATCTGCCTTTGGGGGGATGCACTTCTCACTGTACAATTGTTCCTCACTGCAATGGCCTCAGGCAGATTTGAAACTGATGATCAGAGGTAAAAGGTGAAATAGGAGCCTGTATCTCTAACAGCTCTTGCAGTTTGCATTCAGAACAAATACACCAAAGTCAGCTTCTCCCCCTGGAATCAATGAATGGTGAGTAGTAATAAGGTCTCATGCAAGATCTCAGTGGGGAAAAGCAGCACAGTCAGTCGTCTGGTTAATTCGGAAGTGCCATCAAGTGTAATATTAGTTTTAGCAAATACTGAAAGCTGAATTTTCAGAAACATTCTTTTTCCAAACCTTTCCAAACCTCACCTGAAATATCAGACACACCAAGAGGCAAAGAAAGCTACGCAAGCAAAGCTTTAATAAAATGCCAGCTGAGCTTCACTTCACATACCTCAAAAGCATGAGCACCCCCTGGGAGACAGAAGATGAACTAACACCCTGCTTTCTAGACATGTGGTCAAACTTGGAATACCAATGGCATTAAGGAGCAGGAAACAAAATATCTTCAGAGGCCAGCAAGATGCAGGACCACAAATGATTTTAATATTCTTTATTTGACAGACATTCGTTATCACTCTTTCAATAAAGTCCAACTACAGTGCAGTCACTGTTGTCTCTTGCTCTCTTAGGATCCAACAAGGGAAAATTTTTGTCTAGTCTTATTTGGCTACATTATACTACACTGAAGTAGAGTGGACTTTGAATGGCTTCTTCAAGATCTCTGACTGATACAATTATGGGTAATCATTCTTTTAATTGAAAATGTTCGCCTGTAGGACAGTGATAGAAAAAACTATGATCTGCAGAAATAGGAAGCAGAACAGAACCAAAACCATTTTATGGATATAGATATAAATACTCATGTGCTGAATCAGAGACCACACATGAAGAAATGAAGGGACTGAAAGCATAAATCCAGCAGACATGGTCACTAACTGTCTGTTAGGCTGTTTGAGTACAACTGTTATCTAAAACTATAACATTAGTGCTATCAGAATACAGTACTGCTTCCTAAATAATTCAGACATCTACAGTCAAATGTAGAGGTTAAGCAATACAAATATTTTGTGGTACCTGGAGTTTGTGCAGGAGTGCAGGTTGGGAGGTGGTGGCATACGCAGACAGGGAGATAGCCCAGGCGTGCTGTTCAAAGGTAGCAAAGCTAGATAGCGTGCAGACAGCTCAGTTTATCGGAGCTGGAAAAGGTTATAGAGGTAGCTACAAGTAGGGGATAAACAATGATCTTTGTCAGGACTAGACAAAGTAGGGAACAACTCCCTTCTTCCATCCTAGGCACACTAAAACCATACTCCAGTGCTCAGAAGACACCAATTTATCAGACTGGACAAGGGGACTTGCTGCCTCTTACTCCGGGCAGTGGGGCACACACATAATAAAGCTGCATTTCTGCTATAGAACTTCCCATATAACTTCTCTTCCCATTTAGACAGTGGCTAGAGCCAGACTAACCTTCTTGCCTATACATTGGCAAGCAGTCTCCTACCGAAGGGCAGACAATAGAATGGGCTACTACTACTCCAAGAGGTTTTTTGGTAGCAGTACCCACACAGAGATTTCCTGACCCCCTGTAGACTATGCTCACACTTGCACCACCTCCTCAGCTGAGCCCAATGCAATTGCTGAAATAATCAGGAAATGAATTAATCTTAAAAATAACCCTCTGGAAAGCAAACGAGTTATTCTAATGCAGTTCTATTTTCAGCTTATGCTACCACAGCCCCAAGCACGGCTATGCTGACACAACAGAATCGAAAGTGAGTAACTGTAGGTGGCTCATCAGAGGTGCCAGTCTCTGTAGCCAGAGCTATGCTGAGCAAAGGGTGAGAGGCACTGCTCCCTGGGACAGTGACCACATGTTGACTATTTGGCTCTGAAATTACACATTTGGCTCTGGGATCCAGGTCTGTTCTTGTGGGTAAGGCAGCAGTTATGGCCAAGGAGACCGACTCTCTATATTTAGTATTCTCGAGAGGAAGTATGGTTAGATGGGGGAAGCCTCTACAGCTTTTCAAGGTCCTTGGTTCTCCAGTTACATCTGAAGTGACCTGGTAAAACCGCTAAGGTACCTTAACTGGCTTCATGAAATATGAGTGGGCAAGGGGCAGAGAACACAAAGGGAACACATAGTATGAATTGCATTTCATAATAAGAGCTGTGAACTGCAGAGACCGACTGCCAGGTCTCAGTAACAGGTACAGAGCAGCGAGTGCTGGCTGAGAGAACGTGCACGCTAAAGTAAGGATACAATTCAAGAAGTGTTTCTAAAGATGCCATTTCTTTTATCTTGTTTGGAATGCTCAATGGCTCTTTTCTCATTTCCCTACTCCAGAAAAACATTTAGTAGGGTAAAACTAATTTTTCTGTAAAAATATTTTTATGCCCTGTGGGAGGAAATGAAAAAAAAGATAGAAGAGGGATAGAGGAACACGCAGAGACAGCTGTCTAAAATTCTCTCATTAATCATATGGGGAAAAAAGTTACAAAAGTTTTTCTTTTGGCAAAACTTCCATATCCTAATTATAAAAGATGTGCCTTAAACCAGTTTTTTCCCCACATTACACATTCCACAGCTCCTCAGGATCCCACAGGAGAATGAGTCAGTCTCTTTCTCCATTCAGTTTTTTTTTGTCTCCACATAAGACGCACTAATAGAAAGCTCTCCTCTGTTAAGAGTTAATTATTACCTGCCTAGCTTGCCACAGACAAATGCAAACACAGGAAGATTACCATAGATCAGATGACAGCTGTAACCAGTAAACAAGTTATTCATGTGGCTGAGAGGGCTAAGCTAGAAAGGTTTAGTAAAACTAGAATGAATTTTAATTCACATAAGCCCCAGTGGCGACACATGTAAATTGGAATTCAAACTTTATTCCTCTACCAAATCAGAACAAAATCATATAGGAACTTTATTCTAATGTAACTGCATCCCACAGCAGAACACAACACATAAAACCATGAAAGCCTTCTAGCCTTTTTGGATTAATCCAAAAAAGTGAAGTTACTTCCACTTGTGAAGAAGTGCCAGATCTTGGGAATTTAGAGGAGTACGTACACAAATCACAAGCACATAATTTTGTAACCTTAATATAAAACAATATAATAATAATTATTCAAAGTACACCAGATGGTGTTCTACTGGCCTCAATGGGTTTGTAACAATACCAATGTGTATGTATATCAAAGAGCTAATAAATAGACATTGTTATTTCTTAAATGGAATATCATCCCATCATTCCAAGAAGAAAATTATGTTCAAATCTGAGTAAACAATAGATTTGTAAGAAACTGAAAACTGATGATTAACAAAAGGTTGTGAAACTTGTAAGAAAAAAAAAAAGTAGCATTTGGTTTCTGGCTTTTCCTATTTAGAATTAAATTCCTCATGGAATGTTGTTACATGCTCTTGAGGCCATTGCCTTTGCCAAAGACCTGGCAAACTTCTCCTAGTAGTGAGACTGTATCTAAATTTAAGGAAAATAATTTTAGAAAGAGACAGAAGATACCTAACCCTACACCAAACCAACATGCAAGGAATGCATCATTAGAAGACGGGATCTATAAACAAATCATTCTGCATTTCTCCTGTACAAATTGCTATTTCCATGAAATAAACATGTTTTTCTGATTACATCGAACTGCTCCAAACCCGCATCTTACCTGCCGAGGCTAGCACTCCACTGCTTATTGTTAATGCAAATTGCTGCAAAATGTACCTTTCATAGAAGCTACTGCACCAATTAGTTATTAGCAAGTGTGGAACTCCCGTGTCAATTTTAAAATCTCACACGTGTTATGCAGACACACAAGAACTGCATAATAGGACTGCCTTTGGACAACACAAGCCCTTACTCCTGAACAGCACCACTTACACGATTTAATCTCCCAAACCCTTCCATTTCAGTTCCTGACTCGCCTTTGTTCTTCTCAATAGTAAAGATAAAAAAGAATAATCAGCATGATATTTTATCCAATTTCAAAAATATAAACTGAGAATGATCATGTTTTCCAGGTGCTTCTGCTAAAATGACCAGAAGCAAAATAACTATCATTATTTTAAATACAAACTCCATTTATGTAAATTTTGTCCTGATAACATAATTTCAGTAGGTTGACTGATTTTGAAAAAATAAAGAAAAAACAGTATGCCTGTACAGCTCCTGAAAAGCACATGAATGCACCAGTATATTTTGCTCAATAAAACTTGGTGACACTACTATCAAGAGCATATTTTAACAGTGTAAAGGCAATATCTGCATAAACAGTGGGTGTTGTTGAAGGGGGGGGGGGAGTGCAGAGAATATTCTGTTTAATATTTAACATTTTCTGAGATTACAAACAGCAATTAACACCTCATCCAGACATGTTTTATTCTGTCCTCAGACTCAGGAACACAACGTACGTTACAATCACACATTGTCCTTTTTCAGTCCAAGTTCCCATTCTGCACAAATCAATGAAACCGCTGCAGAAGTGCTGGCCGTTCTTACCTCAGCAGTGCATGGCTTGTTTACAAGAACCACCGCACAAAATGCAGTAGATGCAGTTTTTCCTCCAACAGGAGTAGCAAATTTATCTCACATGAGTATTTTATGCTGACAACAGTGAGACAACTGCTCCCTCAGCTTTAAGAGATGACAGAGTTTTGCCTTATTTCTTGGGGATGCATCCAATAAATAGAGCCACCTTTACTCACCCTGTTTACAGATCTCCACAAAGATTAATTCTTCCTATTTCCTGGAGAGAGTTCTCAGAGATGTCTCAAATATTAGCAAGATATACAACAAAGAAGAGGTGGAACTGTATTATATGTGCATACTTCTAACCTTCTATGCTACAAATCAGACCATATATGGAGAGCAACTGATAGGCAGAAGAAAGTATTGGCAAAGTGTCATGGATAACAACCACAAAATAAATTACCAGTTTGGTTCATAGGCTGGCTTTCTTCTTGGGGACACCCATCTTGCCACACAGCAGCACCTATCTGCAGTGATTAAGAGACCAAACAGCAGTAGCCAGACCAAGGCCTCCACCTCTTTGCTTGGGCTTCCCACTGAATTTCCAATCCTCTTCACAGCGTCAGAGGTTTATTTGCAAGTGGCTGCATGCCCCAGGCCCATGCTATCCGAAAGTCAAACTAAAAATCTAAAATAAATTTACAATCAATAATTTAATTTTTCTTGCACAAAACAGCTCTTTATTTCATGGTAAAAGCCGCTCTTGGGAGGAGACTGGTTCAAAAATTATATTCATTCACTAACCACCAGGAAGATAAAGAAATTCCCCTTCCACTCCATGTATAAGCATTTGACATCTCCTAACAAATATACAGAAACCTTTTTTTTTTCCCCCCCTTTAAGTAACACACAAAAAAATCCCTCTTAAAAACAGTCAACCTGCCGGATAGATACTTCTTCCTTGGGAAAAGATGAAAGAACAAACCCTGGACAGAGCACAGTGTCCAGTACTACCCTTCTGGAAGGTGCACAGATACTGCTGGAATGAAACATGGCAAAGGAGAAGAAAAAATTCTGAAAGATCTGCCTTTTCAAATTAGCCGAGCAGATGTTGTGACAGTTGTGACTAAAACCTTAAAAATAAAATAAAAAATGCAATCATTTAAGCTGCATTTCAGACGTCCTTAAGTTAATCACGATTGTTTAGCTACTGTCAGAAAACAAGGTCCACTTTCCTTTTGGCTACCATCTCACTAGAAATAAGAGCACTGTCATAGATTTCAAGGGGTTTGATATGTTACATCAAAGTATAAGAATTTGCTGCTTCCTATGATGTTTTGTCATACTATGACATGTCAAGTTATCTGGCATTCATGACATGTCAAAATCAAAATTTAAAAAAGAACAAGACATAAACCACAGAAGCATATGCACAAGTCTACAAAGAGGCTGAATTTTGAGAAGACTACTCCACCTTTAATAAGTGATTCCATACCCATGATAACGTGTACAACATTGTGTATCCCAAGAGGGGGAGAAGCCTAAAACATCTGGATGACACATGTTTCATTCCTTAAAGATGAACTGGAAAACAAAAACCTTTCCCCCATTACTGCTTTATCACATAACTACTCAAATGTAAAACTCTGAGACAGCTCTTAATTTCATGCTGGTTTTGTGCTTTTAGTTTTTACACTTCTAATGAATTCACAGTCAGGAAAATACAGTTTTAAACCAGCTGGAGATTGTCTTGGTTTAGCTACATGGGTATCAAAATCAAATTCATTCAGCCAAAGCCAGTCCTTTTGTAGGACTAGACTGACTAGACTGCCATCTCCTTCTGCTTGGGATGGGGCTAATATATTATTATTAAAGTATACTTAGTTTAAGATCATTGCAAGTGAGAATGAAAAGTGGTTTTATACTTCTTTAATTTCCCTTACATTTTCAAGGCAGCAACATAATAAAAAACACATTACAAAATTCCATGTACTACACTCTATAAAGTCTCACATGGCAATTAAGTGCCACTGGACCATGATACAGCAAATCCTACCCCTGCACATCGCTGGATTCATTAATGCAGCTTCATTCACATTGGAGCAATTTAGAAGTAAACAATGTAGAGCAATAAAAAGCAGATCTTTTACTTACAAACAGAATAATTTTAAGAAATGTATTAAAAATAGAAAAAGCCAGTAGAAGGAGCATCAGAAATAATGAACTATGGAGTATTGCTGGCGGAGGGAAAGGGGGTGTGCAGCAATCAGCCATAGCAAATAAGGATGGCGTGATCCAACAAGAAGCCTCGTTATTGCCTCAGAAATCCTGATTCCTCTCTCCAACTCCTTGTTGCACCTGCCTGTTACTTTCCAACTCATTTGTGCATACCTCATAAGGGCCACCTTAGCGTATTTATGCTTTCCATCCCAAAGGATACAACCACATGTTCCTAGGAATTATTCCAGCCACAATAGAAACACCACAGATCATCAGCTCACATTCCAGTGAACCTGCGGCAAATCTAGACGTTGCTAGGAAATGACCCATCTGATGGGCATCCTCCCATGAGGAGGGGAGGTCACCTTTGTTCTTTTCCCTAGGATCTCTCCGTCTCTTGTCATGTCTGAGGAATGAGCACAGCATGAGGATCAAACAGGATTCAAGTACAATTCTCAGCAGAGGAAAACGGATAGATGTCATGCATAAACAACACTGCAGTCAATTTAACAGTCGAGGGAGTAAGCGAATTATCTTGGACTTGATTCATGCAGAATATAGAGGGCATCTCCATGGAAAGCCCCTGTCCTGGTTTCAGCATCCTGCAAATCCCTAGCAGCGAGTGGAATTATGGTGAGACACAAAACTCACCCTGCAAAACAGAGCAGAGGTGAAACATGGAATGTGCTTCTGATGATGCAGAAACTTGTAAAGAAAGATCTACAATCTTTGTCATGCACATGGGGGTTAAAAACAAAAAACCCAACAAACACCACAGACCACACTCACAAAAATCAAATTAATAACTAACCCAAAATTACAAGGGTCCAAATGCCAGGACCAGATCCTTTTAGACTTCTGCCTCTCCCCTCTGAACAGCTACTTGCCAGGGCAGAAAATTTAATATAATGAGATCAGCTTTGCTATTTTAGTCTCAAAAGTGCAGATAGAGCATATGCCTGCAGACAGCAATGTTATCTGCATTACTGCAGTGTCAGAAGACCCCAATCAAACGCAGGCCATTGAACACTCAGAGAAAACCCTCAAAGAAAATTCCTGACAAAACCAGTTTACCATATGAACTAAGGGGAAAATGCAACCTGTGGATTTAATTAAACCAGCTGAGATAACCACGGAGAGGAATCACGCGAAACAATCACAAGTGAACACACAGGTATGGTCAACTTCAACAGCATTTGCAGAAAACTGTTACAAGCATGCGCGGAAAGGTTTTGTTTGGTTGAAACCTGTAAATTACATTGTGCAAAACAGTTCTTTCATCTTTGGATTAGATAAAAAATTATTAAAGAAGCGATGGATTTTAGTTGGCCACATGCTTACTTTGAGAGAAGAACTCACAATCAGCTGTGGTAACAAGAGCGTTGCCTCACATTATACAAATACTATTTAGAACACAGAATTTCACTGAAGGTTTCAGCTCACTTGTGATCTCTGCCAGTAGAAGGTCATGTCCAGCCTATAGGCACATTAAATCTCTTTTTTTCACCACACAGTAAGTACACAGCACACAAAACAGAAGGAAACCTCTTTCTAGATTTCACACTGAGTCCTCACTGTATGGGCCCATCACACATGGACTCTTTTTATTAAATTCTACCACAGTAAGCCTACACAGTTAAAATTGTATTATGACGGCAGCATAATCCACCTCCATCACCTTCTTCAACATCTCCATTTAAAGAAGAATTTGTAAACAGGGGAAGGCATAATCCCCTGTAAAGCAGAGCATGTGTGAACCAAGTTACCTGTTTATTTGCTTTCAAATATCACAGTGCAGTCCTCAGTGGGGACATCAACATTTTTATCATTCATGCTGTATTTAATGTAAGAAGATAGGCACGTTGAAGAATCATTTTTCAATTATGCAAAACTAGCATTTCTTTGAAGTAACTTATTGAATAACATCTGTCATCATTTTAAAGGGCCAATGTCTGATACAGTAGAAGTTAGGGAGTTCAACATCTTTAAGGATAATAGTGACTACATAAACAGTAATCACTCTGTTAATCTCATAATCAGCAAGGTGGCATGTAGCTACCATAGTAACAGGCATCATCAACTGCTTCCAAAAAATGCCTACGCTTCACTCAGCTATTCTGCCACGATTTTTAAAGACATGATGGAAAAATACAAATGCATCCTGCATCTCAGAACTTGCCTCTTTCTCTGCATTTCCTCAACAGAAGAGGGAATTCCTCAGAAGAAGAGAGTTTCACTGGTTTTAGTGAGAATGTCCCACTACTGATTGGGAGAAAAAGTTTCTGGAGCCACTATCAGTGACAATCTTACCTAGAGAGTGCACAACAGAAAACACAGAGACACCACGCACCCTAGGAAGAATCTCCTTCCCGATCATTTCCACTAGGGCAACACACAGAGGTTATTTCATGCAGTAGTCATAGTAAAAGGAGGTCTTGGTACCTAAAGGTTATACACGTTTCCTAGTGTGCTCTTAACCACTGTAAGTAATGCCATTAATTATTAACAGCCACCTCTGTTCTTTGCACTTTACAGACATCTCTATCCAATCTCATTTATATTAAACTGTCACGCATACCAAACTCCAACATTCAACAAGTCTCAATATCTTTGTGAGGCAGGCGGAGGGGGCAGGATTTTAAAACCTAGGAACAGAGTCAGGGGAAGCACAAGGCAGAGCCACAGAGGGGCTCAGGGCTGAAGTGGCAAGGGTGCACAGTTGTTCTGGCTTCCCATCCACTGTGCCACCAACCAGTTAAAATCTGTACCTATAGCACAGGTTGGGGGGGGTGGGAGGGGAGTGTTGTGGGGTTGGGTTTTTTTGTTTGTTTGTTTCCGCACAGGCTCCTGACTGAATAAACAAGAGAGCCAAGACAAACCTGAGAGAAAGTAGGAGGGCGTAACTAGAAGGTTTTTATTTTCAGGGGGGAATTAGCCTGGTGTCACATCAAAATATACACATTATTCTGAATGTCCTTGTTGTGCTAAAAGCTGGAGGAGTACCTGTAGGCATTACATTAAAAACTTATACACCATTAAGTATCTTGATCCAGACATTTAAATTACTCCTATGGGATGTCTGCCTGAGAAAGTCCAGCCTGCCTCATGGCAAAGCTAATCTTCACGTATCTGTTTCACTTTCTATCCTTGCACCTGCCTGTATTAACAAGATTAAGAATTAAGCTGACAGAGGGGTGTCTGTCAAGGAATACCAATTTATCTATTGATTTAATTATCAGAATTACAATAATTAGAGCTCCAGGCCTGGGCAAAGGGAAGGTGTTTATTGTGTTATAATTCAATCTCTAAAAGGAAGGCCCCGCAGAAGTCATGCTTGTGGCCGGCTCTGGCACCAGACCGTGTAGAGGAAACAGTTGGGAGGGGGAAAGAGACACTGGAGTTTTCTTGTAAAAGGGTATTCTTATTTAACTGTTAGGACCAGAGGGAAGATTTTGCATGTGATCTTTCCACATAGTTAAAAAAAAAAAAAAAAAAAAAAAAAAAAAAAAAAAAAGGAGTAGAGAGACTTGGATCACTTGCAGATTCAAGCTAAGTCATTCACGGAGTGTTTAAAAAGGAGCGCACATGTTTATCTTTGTGAAGCCAGGCTCCATTCACAGAGCTCATATCTCCTCATCCCAAGTCACAACTTAACTCTCAGCTGTGTCAGTGCTGTCTGCTTAAAGGAGTTTGCTCTCATCTATCTCCAAGCCGAACCTGCTAGTTCAGGGAAGTTTCTGTACTTGAGGCAGACATTGCCATCTATATTAATATAAGCTGACACAACCTATATGCTCATGAAAGAAAAATTAAAAAAAAAAAATACATGTACCACAGACCCACTAGTAGGGAATGAATGAAAGGGGAAAACAATGCAGCAAAATAACAAGTTGTTTTTAAAGTTGAACACAAAAAAAAAAGTTAGAAGAATTAGATTCAAGGAAACACAGGAACGCTTGTTATTTAGGGGCTGTTTTGAAGCTTTGCAATTTATCCATTTTGCTGATACACTAATTGCAACTGCTATGAGAGGCCATACCAAAGTTTGGGATAATCAACCCTTTGTTAGAAGATCAGACTGAAAATATCAAAGCATTCACAGATCAGTTTTATTTACTAAAAGGAACAGAGTGCAAATGTATTCAAAATATACACAGAAAGGAGCAAGGCAGATAGCAAACGAATCTGAAACAAACCACTTTCAAGCCAGGCACAGGAGAGTGACTCCCTGCAAGTGACAACACCGTAAGGAAACAAACACTGTTTGTTCTCTACTGCCTGCACTTCCGCCTCCTCCCCTTTCATTCAATACTTAGTGCTAGTGATGCTCCCTCCATCACCATGACACGCTGGTTGCAAATACTTTTATTTGGTGAGGAAAGCAGTGTGGAGAAAGCATATGATCACACGGTAAGTTTACACTTGTATTTACTACTGTGAAGGGGAAAAATCCTCTATCAAATAGGTCATTTAATTAGCAAATGTAATTAAATATTAAGAATAATCGGGTGGAGCATGTGGATCTTGGGTAAATGCAGCAGGGGATGTGTGCTTAAGGAGCAGCTGGGACAGCTGTGTACATCTGCAACCTTTGCTTTAAAAGCAGTAAATGCTGCACAGTCAGAAAAATATAATAAATTCCCCCGTTTTGTCCTTTGTACTGGAAGTCTGTTGCCTGAATGCTATTACTCCTGAAGGAATTCAGCTCAAAGTCAGCTGAGACAAACCAGAGCCCCTCACCCCCCTCCTGTTATTTTGTACACAGTTCCCTTCTCGCTAGCCGATAGCTCGCAGTTCTGA
>NW_010112891.1:0-7474 GCF_000699245.1 Pterocles gutturalis | reverse complement strand
GGAAAGAGGAAAAGAATGGCAGAGGGAAGCAGAGCACAGCTGTATGTTGCAGAATCTCTCCGTATTCATTTGCCAAACAAAGCCAGTATTTAAACAGACAACGAAGATGCAATGGGATCACACAGAATCCATGCCTCTGAGCAGCGAGGGGCTCTCTAACAATGTATTCAAGCAACAGATAGAGATTTACCTTCAAAATGCAGGCCATGTTCTTTCTCTATCCTTCCTACCACAGAGCAGCAGGATTCTACTTTGTGAGCAGCAGTTCCAGTGTCAGGCAAAAGGCTGGTAGAGCTGCAGAACTGCTAGAGCCTACATTCCTGTAGATCCAAATAAGGGTACCACGCATCCAGGATCCGTTAGTCATATTAGTCTTTTTATGCCCCGTTTGTTCCACCCATCAGCTCCTGCCACTGGCTGGGAGCCAGCCCGGTACCTCCCCTCTGTCACATGACTGAGTTTGATTCATGGCTCCAGCGTGTATTTTTGTAAGCGCCAGGACTCTCTCGCACAATACTGTACGTACAAATGGCAATCTATGCCTAGCAGACGTTTTGCAATGGTTGGAAATCAAGCTGCATCTTTATAATTAATCCCTGTGCAACTCTAAATGTTCTCAGGAGACAGTTGCTGCCAGTTGGTCAGAAAAGTTCAAACTCTCTCTTTTATTTGGGCTCTAAAAATCCTTACGCTGCTTGTTAGTGTGAAGTGTCATTTTATGTTCAGCCCTTTTCACTGTACAGCAGGCTTCCCTTTGTCTGAAGGCTGCAACTGCATCGGTATGAGAGCTAATCAGTATCAGCAACCAGCACAAATATCCCACCAGAGGTACTTGCAATGTGCTGCGCCTGCCTTTTTGTGCGAAGGGCTGGCATACATCTCAGGGAAGGGAAAGTGTGGACTGGTTTGGGTTTTTTTCATTTCTAAATTCTGATAAAGGCTCTGAACTTTCTTTGGGCTTTCCTACACTGCAGTGGGATTAACTACAGATTAATACATTCAGCTGTTGAAGATTCACTTTACATCATCTCATTAAATTCAAATTCTTCTCTTACATATCACCCTCTACATATTATAAAGGTTTCATTTCATATTTGTCACTTCTCCTGCAGTCTCCTTCTCCCCCTTTTACACTTTCCCAGCACTTCTCATTACATCTTGGATCCTTTTGCATTTTCTGTACTTGGCACCGTCCCTGTATTCCTTGTGTGCTACATTGCTTCACTCCTGCTGCTTTAATATACACCAAAGCTCTCCCTCCCCCTTAATAAATTCAAATTCCTTGTAGTGGATGTCTTCATCCTTTCTGCAGCAACCCAGGGTACCTGTTTGCATGCAGCCAATACACTCCAGTTAATGTTATGAAACTGCTTACCATGGAGCTCCTTCACATGTGGAATCCAGAAGGGGTTAGTACTGTCCTGCACGTTTAATAACCAATACCGTTCCCTACCTGGCAAGCCTCTCCTATCCAGGTGTAATTTCTCAAGACAGTAAGTAGGTTGAAACTAAAGGAATTAGCTGTCCTCATTTCTATGCAGGGATAAATCATCCCCAAGAGCAGAACAAAAAAGGGACTGGGGAGGCTTTCTCCGGCTCACATTCCTTGGGTGCCTTCCTGTCCACTTCCAAAGAAGATGCCAGTTTGTGTTTTGCCTTTGCATCACCCCTCCAGATCACCATAGTCTTACACAGGTCCTACAAACTTATCAGCCCCTCTCACCACTGGAAATCCACCTCTTTGCTCAACTACAGCCACAAGCCAAAGCTCTTGAGCTGGAAATGGTAGTGTTGTTGGGAAGACTAATAAAAAAAAAACTTATTGAACTTTCTAACTATGAGTTGAGTAACATAAGGACATATCTAAACAACAAGTTAGTGGAAGAAGCTTATGAGGGAGGGACCTATGGTATTTTTTTTATTAGAAGCTACCACCAATCAGTGTTGCATCGTTCTGGATTCCAGTTTATGCCTCTCCAAGGACTAGTTATTCACAAGGAGTTCTGTAACAAAGCTCTGTTTTTTGATGAATAAGAGACATAAATTATTCTTTTTTTTCCAATTAAAAAATAATTGCCTATTTTTCTCTCTAGCAGTCAAACATCTAGTTTTTCTGGGACTGAAACTTCTTCCATTTTTGTTGGGATGGAAAGGGAAAAGTTCCCATATGAGACAAATGAAAAAAATATTGCAACCCCTTCCTACCCCCACACCCTTACCAGCTCTGTAAAGAACAAAAGGAATGAGACGTAGAGAAGCTGTCCTGAAAAGGTCAACCATTTCACTATGTCCAAAGCATTGTGGGATTTACAGTGAATTATATTCCTTTAAGAAAGGCAGAGATGTGGGTGTCTTGTTTTAAGCATTTCTTTGACATGCTTTGATTCTAAACACCATATCAGACAAAATATGGTGACCTTTAACTTTTAGACATTTTGTAAATGGACATTTATCTTAAAGTTTATTCATCATTCTTCACTCCAGCAACAGCCATCCTTCCCTCCCTCCGTGACTTACCACAGTCCAACCACCTCATATTCACTTGCCTACTGGGGTGCTTGTGTGACACCTTTTTAAGGAGGTAACAACAGTAACTTCTTAGATTTTCTAACAGGCATCTACAGCCCCTCTGAATTTTCTTAGTTTAGTGAAATACAGTTAAATAGATTTTCTAGAACACTAAAAGTGCTCTAAGTGCCTGTGAGTTGCTCATGCCATGAGTGTGCAGAGGATCCCACAGCTCCTGTTGGCCATTCCTGGCCAACAGGGATCCCTGCAGGAGCAGTTGTTTTAGACAATGCTCTGCTGCTCCTTGTAAGTGAGCCATGTGAAACTCTTTGTTCTCTGCAAATACAAGCAAAGCTTGAATTTTTTCTTCCAGAACTTAATTTAGAGAGGAGAAAACCCATGCCTTTCAGACAAATACAGACTTTTCTTTGAGGAGGAATATGAGGTTCCACTTTATTTGCTCCTGGGGACAAGAACTGAAGGTGTGACTCTAGCTGAAAGTCCAGCCTTAGGCTGAGTTAATTTCACCTCAGAGAAACTACATGAAGAAATGCATTCACCACATGATAAACGCAAACTAACACATCTAATCACATCTTTTCCACAAGCCTCATGAAGTGTTTTACTTGAGCTTAAAATGCTCTTGAAAACAGCTTTAGATCAAACATGGCTCAGTCAAATGTCAGTCGCACCTGCAGCTTTCCATCCAAAATGAACACAGTTGTTGTTGCCTGGCAGGGATGTCAAAGGCAGCATGGAACTGCCTTTCAAGTCTGAATCATTGTGACAGGCCACACAAAGTCACTACTTCTAGGTCTCAGGACATCCTAAGGCCTTGCATATTTGCCATCTAGTTCAAACCCTGCCAATACATCCCTATGGAGATGCAATCTTGGGGAAAATATGGTTGTTTGGGCAGCAACCTTTTCAATTCTAGGTCTTAAAAATTTATTCTGTCATAATAAATAAATCCTTTTTGGGGAAGGCTGATTAAACCTTAATTTGCAGTGAATAATACTTGAATGCTGGTATTGTGTAGCTGTAAGAGTTTCTCTGTACTGCCAATATGGGCAGTTATGCTGGGCTAGGCTGTGCCATGAATATTGCTCGGTTCGTTTGTTAGGTGGACATCATGTAGCTGATGAAGCTGTACTTTCACCTATTATAAGAACTTCAAATCCAAAACCCCACAAAGAGGTAACAATGTTTTTAAGTTGATTTGTTGGTCCCATACTCTGTATTTTAAAAGTGCCTGCTTAGAGAAAGTCTGAAAACTATTATCTTCTCACTAACTGTTGAAATCAGACACTGCCTCATCTAGTGAAAATGTGCCAAAAAGGAAGAAACTTATTACATTTGCTGTCACTACAAAGTTTTATCGGGCAGGGATGACACAAGATAGGTTGCACCTGAAGGCTGAGAAATGCTGAGTCGGTGGTGGAGTAACAGATCTGCTCTACTGTTATCCAGACAACTCATCTTCCCAACCTTCTGTATCAATTTTTCCTTACCTCATGTAGGTAAGCAATATAAGCTACTCAGCAGCCCAAGGGCATGACAGAGGTAGAAGATGAGATAACAGAAAAACAGCAGGCTATGATTTGAACAGGAAATCTTATCAGGTTATCCAAATTTTACATGTAATTTTAATTTAAACCTTTTAATGACCTGACTTTTCAGGTGAGAAAAAATTTTAAATCAAGCTAGTGTGCTTCATTTCAGAGGTGAACTCCTGCTACACTCTGTCGGGAGTCCAGGAGCTGAGGAGAAGACATGGGGCTTGATATAGCCCGAATTCTACCTTTACTTTTCAGAAAATCCTTACAGTTTAAAACAAGCATGCCATATAGACATTAGTGAAAGAGCCCTATCACAAGTAGATATTGCCCTTATCTGGATTTCTTCTCAGCACGATTCGTCTGTACCTTACTCAGCTGCAGGATAAGCATGTCTAATTAAAAAAAAAAAAAAAGTTTAGCTGTGGAATACTTCCGCATGTTTTACTGGCAGGAGACAAGGATTGCTTGGCACCATTAACGATATTAGAAATTCAGCTCATTGCCTCACTACTACTCAGTGTCATGGAAACACTTTAGCATACCACACCGCACTTTCAGACCTTGCATGTTCTTGAGTTCCATCCCCCCTTTCTAATACACACATACAAATCCATGCCTCTCAACTTCCTTTCAACAAACCATTCTTAAACAAACAAACAAACAACTTTAAAAAAAGTGTTGGCCAGACCTAACAGTTTTAGGAAAAAAAAAATCCCTTTATGCTCTAACACGATGTGCTGATTTTGGCTGATAGAGTTAATTTGCTTCATAGTAGCTAGTATCAGGCTATGTTTTGGATTTGTGCTGAGAATAATATTGATAACACACTAATGTTTTCGTTGTTGCCAAGCAGTGCTTACATTAAGCCAAGGACTTTTTCAGCTTCTCATACTGCCCCTGTCCTCCCAGCTTGTTCTCTACAAGAAGCTGGGAGAGGATACAGACAGGACAGCTGACCCAAAACTGGCTGAAGGCCATACCATAAATCATCATGCTCAGTATATATGCTAAGGGATTTGGCTGGGGAGGTGCGATCACTGCTCAGGGACTGGCTGGACATCAGTCAGTGGGTGGTGAGCAGTAGCATCACCTGTTTTTCTTGGGTTTTGTCTCTCTCTCATTGAGTAAGGTAAACATTACAATATTTTATGTCTATAGGATTTAAAGGATATAGTCTATCTGTTGTATATGGCTTTTATACAAAGCACACAGTGCTGTCAATAAATATTTACTATTTAAAATAAAATAAAAACCCCACAATATTTTCAAATGTGTTAATATTCAGAGGTTGAAAGGAAAAGGTCTGTAGAAGTTCCTGGAAGCAGAACAAAGCAAACCCTACAAATCAGTAATCTTTTCAAATGTTGCCATTTTATTTGCAATCCATTCTCATCTGAGAATTTCAGGTTTCTGCTTTCAAATTTTCTTATTAAACAGTATTTCGTACTGAACTACAGGTTGTTCTACTCTATATTAAAAGTGTATGTCATATCTTATTTGTAAATGTGTTTTAACAGAACAAATGGAATTTAAATGGAATGTAAAACACAGAGGGGGGGGAAAAAAAAAAAAAAACCACACACACATGCTCAGAGAAGAACACTGTCCATCTTCCCAGGCAGCTTTCCTCTAATTAAAACAGACTAAGCAACTCTAACGAGTGCTGTGTTGGCTCATGCCACCAGCTGTTTTGCCCGTATAAAGACAGATAAATAAACATACAACTTACTGCAGTCTCCAGGAAAAGAAAACCCATCAATAATCTTCATAAGGGCATTCAAAAGCTAAATGTTATGTAGGAAAATGCACTGTCATTTAAATGTAACGTTGCTGACTAGAGAATATGGTTGGTTAATATGCATTTCTTGCAAGTTCTTCAGCCAAGGACACATTTGGTTTTTCCACTATTAACTTTTTACATTCTTTGCTCCTATTATCAATGCCTTACACTCCCACTATTTTTATAACATACAATTCTAACATCACAAAAACATTATTTCATACTTAGATACATCCATATTAATTTGCCCTTTAACAAGATTTTAGATTAGAGGATACAGCTGTTCACATAGAAGGAGCTTAGGAAAAGGAGCCAGCAACATCTTCAATCACTGTATTGAAGGCCCTGTCTTTTCAAAAAAACCTGTCCTTATCCCTTCCTGAGGCGTTATCTAATGGTTCTTTGCACTTGAAAGGAAAACCTTAAAAGCATAGCAGTAAAGATAGATTTGTTTAACAAAGGAATTAATTAATTTTGTTGTGATAGAGGGGGGGAGGGAAAGCCTGTTTTGTTTTTTTTACTACTCTCATGTAACATAACTAGAGGGGCTCAGCTCCAGCACTGTCAGATGTGAGCCACCTTGCTCAACAACATCCTGCTACACATCATACCATCACAAAACTCTTTATCCCAAAGCCTTAGATTGGTCCGTCCGGCAGCTGTCCTGAGGAGCCCCATACCCCTGAAGCCCCAGAGGAAGTCAGGACAAAGGAGAAGTTTGCCTTGGTAGATGAAGACTGGGTTAAGGACCGGCTAAGTAGTCTAGACATCCATAAATCCGTGGGTCCTGATGGGATGCACCAGAGGGTGCTGAGGGAGATGGCGGAAGTCATTGCTAGACCACTCTCCATCATCTTTGGTAAGTCGTGGGAAATGGGGGAGGTGCCTGAGGGCTGGAGTTTTCTGCCTTGGGTATATTTTGTTCAGTTATGGCCCTAGCGTTTAGCGTTTTTTAGAAAAAAAAAATAAGTCGTGGGAAACGGGGGAGGTGCCTGAGGGCTGGAGTTTTTTGCCTTGGATATATTTTATTCAGTTATGGCCCTAGTGTTTAGACACACAGAAAAAAAAAATTATTTATATACCAGAAAACTAATCAATGTTTTCATATTAACAGGGGTGTCATATTTACAGAGACAGTCAGAAACTCACTAGAACCCACATATTTCTGGTTTTGAAGAAACGGGGGAGGTGCCTGAGGGCTGGAGTTTTTTGCCTTGGATATATTTTATTCAGTTATGGCCCTAGTGTTTAGACACACAGAAAAAAAAAATTATTTATATACCAGAAAACTAATCAATGTTTTCATATTAACAGGGGTGTCATATTTACAGAGACAGTCAGAAACTCACTAGAACCCACATATTTCTGGTTTTGAACCTCATTCTGTACTTGATTCCCAAATTATGAAAACAGTCAAACTATCATACTGAAATCCAACTCTACTCCTTCCATTAAAATTCTCTCAATAAAATTCCCTTCTTGGCATACTTAAAGTCACACCTAGCCACACCTTGAGAAACAGAAACAGTAAAAGCTGCTTACAGATCTTCAATCATGAGCTTTACTCCTCTGAATCCAAATAAACTGATACTCTACCACCCCTATTAAATCCACGCTCTTCTTTAAG
>NW_010112890.1:0-856 GCF_000699245.1 Pterocles gutturalis | reverse complement strand
ACCCCAGTCCCCTGGGACAAGGTGGCCTGGTCTCACAGCTCCTCCATCCCTCCTGCAGCCTGTCCACGGCAGGAGGGCACATTGCACGCTATGGGGGCCACTGACCAGTTCTTCCCATGGGCGATCAGGGGTGGAGAGACGAAGCCCTCCTGCACCTCAGCTGGGTTAGGCTTGAAAATGTTTCTGAAGGGCAAGACGGAAAATCCTGCTGCCAGAGCAGCCACTACAGAACTCTGGGAGACGGCTCCAGGGCAGAGTTATTTTTTCGGCTCTGTGCCACAGGAGCTGGCTCGTCCCCTCAGCTCGGGCTGGGGTCCCAGCAGCCGGGCCTGGCTTTCAGCACTTAAAAAGCCCCAAACACACAAAAACCCCACACCAAGTGCCCTACACCTCTGCAGAGAGCTCCATCTTCTCCAACTGGCAGCCACAAAGAGGCAGAACAGCCAGGCCCTCTCCCCAAACCCAGGGAACCCCTCAGAACACACACGACACAAGCGCCCAGAGGGGCTTTGCTCCTCGCCCTCTAGCCCTGGTCCCGCTCAGGAGCCAGGCCTGGGACAGCAGCTGGTGTCAACCCCATAAACCCCAGATCCCTCACAGGATGCCACCCAGGAGGGACCCCAAAATCAAGAGCCCAAGCAGGGGGGACATCTCTCCTGGGCTCACAGACCACACGCCGGCCTGCTCTCCTCCCTCAGGCAGCCCCAGCAGGCAGGGCCCTGTCCCTGGCAAGCACGGAAGGCTCAGGGCCTCCCACAGCCAGGCTGCAACCTCCACACAGAGCCCGGCCAGGCTCCTGCCTCTTACCGCAGCACCCGCAGCCCCCGCTGAGACAGTGGGGTTTAAAGTTAAAAGG
>NW_010112889.1:0-237 GCF_000699245.1 Pterocles gutturalis | reverse complement strand
GGACCTGATGCAAGGTGTGGAGGAAACTCGTGCAACACCCTTGTGTAACACCCTCGTGCAAGGGCCTTGTGCGAGGTGTGCAGGACCCTGGTGCAAGCTGGGCAGGATCCTCGTCCAACGCACTTGTGCAAAACCCTTGTGCAAGGTGTGCCGGGACCTCGTGCGAGGCCTGGAGGACCCTGGTGCAACGCCCTTGTGCAACACCCTCGTGCAAGGTGCGCCGGGACCTCGTGTGAG
>NW_010112888.1:8780-39778 GCF_000699245.1 Pterocles gutturalis | reverse complement strand
GCTCCCCGCTCCCGGCCGCTGTGCGCCCTTGGATGGGGGGGGCCCCGCGCGCCAAAACACACCCGCACGCACCAAAAATAAAACACTCCCAGTCTTTGTGCGGCGCACAAAGAAGAGCCCGGCGGGGATGGAGCCAGGCAGCATGATTTACTCACCTGCCTCTCCAGCCCCCCATGGATTTCTATGGGCCAAGGGGGAGGGGAGGGCTGGCCTTTGGTTTTACACCCCCCTTGGCTTTTGTTGCTGTCCCCCCTTCTCTTGAGCCGGCATCTTCTGGGTGATCCTTAACCTCGCCACTAGCTGATGTCCCCTCCCCTTCGTACTTGCGCTGGGTGTCCCGTTGAGTGCTGATGGTCTGGACGTTGAGTCCTGCAGCTCCCTTCCCTTCAAGGGAGACATTTCAGAGTCCTCCCTTTGAGGTGAGCTTCCCATTGTGCATTCTTCCCCTCTTCAGCTAAATTGTCACTCTCTGTTTCCCTCCCAAGCACCCTCCCTAGTTCTGCATTCCCCTTGCAGAGATGTCTTCTCTGTAAGCCCTGCTCACGCTTGGCTGTGTAGGAAGACAACTTCAGTAGCTCATCCAACCTTTGTAGCCAAGGCAGCACCTCTCAAAGGTTTCAGAAAGGCAACAACACTCCTACGGCCTTGCTGGGCTTCAAAGCCTCATAGTGCTGACCCACCTGGGCAGTCCCCATCAGTTGTCCCCATGTGGCCAGGGGAACATCTAAGAGAGGCTTTAATGCCCAAACTGGTCCCCAAGGCTGCTCTGGTGGGTCTGAGGGACCTGGAAATCTGCACTGACTAAGCCATGGTTTTCAGACATTAGCCACTAGCTTTTCTGGGATAACCTTCTGCAGCGGTGCTTCTACCAATGCCATTTCACAGGAGTAGAAAGAGGGACTGGCATTTCTACTGCCAAATGTCTCCAAAGCTTTCTCAGAGGCAGCAAAGGATCCAGTGATGAAACTTGTCCTTTCCCTTTATAGAATAAAGAAAAGAGACCAAGTAACTGAATACCCAGTTCAACAGAAGGCTCTCACAGGGCATCTCTTGGGAAGGGGAGATGGTACACCCTAACACACACCAACAGCAGCTCATCAATTCAGTCTTTGCTCCTACATGCTCCCCAGCACCTCTGCTGCTGCTCCGTTACAACACCTCAAGCCTTTCCATTTTCCCTTCGATACAGCTCCTGCTGCCTGTCTTCCTCCCTAGAATGTCAGATCTTTGGAAGCAGCACTCCTCCCTGCTGTCCTGCAAAGGAGCCCTAGTCCTAGCAGCAAGTCATACAGGTACTACCACAATGACCTGGCTGCACACACTCCCCAGCTGTCACCCCTAAGTGACACTAAGTGGTCCTGTGCTCAAAGGTGACATACTCCCCCAAGACGTGACTTTAAAATGCAAGCTGCATCCCTCAGCAGAGTCATGTCCTAGTCCAGATGCTGCTACTGTGTGATAATCCATTTTAAAAAATCTTGAGAATGGCTGACATGATGCATAAAATGGGATGAGGGAGTGCAGACCCCAGGTTCTCCTCTACTGCTACTCATAGCACCAGCCTGGACAGCTGATGCTTTTCTTTGGACCTCATTCTCCACATCAGTAAAAGAGAGGCAATGATTCCAGCTCACTCCTTGAAGCTCCTCTGAGATCTTATGAGTGAAAAGAAGAAGCTGTACAAAGTGCCAAGTAATAGCTCCAACGCCAGGGCTGGATGACAGACCCGGCTTCTGACTCAGCTGCCTGCCTGTACAGCTCCTTGGCTGTCCAAGACAGACTACTAAATTATGCAAAACCTTTGAGTGAGCCTGGCTTAATTAAGTTTTAATTTTAGTAAATTACCAGTGTGGGAGTGGTTGAATCTGCAAACTGTTACTCCTGCTTGTTTTGGATTTTATTTGGAAATAAGACACTCCATTACATCTCTGTAAACAAGATCTACTCAGAAAGGAGAACTGGTGCAGAGGATCAATACAGAAGTGGGAAGAGGAGGTGAAGGGACAAGTAAGCCAGTCTGGGAAAGTGTGATTAACCAAGAGAATCGGGAAAAACTGTTCAAGGGCTCCTAGCAGGGCCACGATACCAGTGCTATTATAACTGCCATGAGCTGATACTGCCCCTAACCCAGAAATCACCTTTCCACCCAAATACTACCACCAGACAGAGGCAAGACCTGGCAGTACCTGTGCCTCTTCTGGCTGGCACAGGAGATGTCACAAGCAGCAATAGGACATGAACACAGGTTCCATGCTGGGATCTGATCTTCTTTGCCCAGGACACCAGATCTATTGTCCTAAGTCTCTAACTGGTTTGACAGCACGGTGATACCCCATGGTACTGCAATGCCTTCTGCTGTCACTGTCACTCTTGAGCCCACTGCTAACAAACACCCAGCACCAGCCACGTGGCAGCACAGGACCTGGGTACAGCACGGAGGCTGATAACCCAGGCAAGCAGTGACTTACCCTTCCAAAAATCTGATGTTTTGGATGCAAACCAGACATGCATTTTTACAAACAGGACCTATTCCCAAGGGAACAGACCTAAAAAGTGACTAATTTCCTGTGTCTGATACTTCAAAAAGTTATTTCTAAGATACTGAATCTAATTTTAAAATCAAACACAGCTCAATATCTTGTTAGTCAAATGTTACGGTGTTTATAACTTAAATATCCATCCAGAGGGAAATTATGATGCTTTTATAAATCCCCCTCAATAGCTTAAGTTAAAAATAAACTAGCCAATCTATCAATCAGCCTTATTCATTCATCTCAGCTATTGTGGGAAGAAAAGAGCAACATACGCAAGAAAGAAGCAAATGGCCTGAGAAAAGGCAGCTGAACGTATTGATCAGAGTTTAAAAAAAAAAAATTGTTAGAAAAACCAAGACACACGTCATTTGGTTTAATGCAGCCCATACAAACAGCTCCAAAAGGCCACAGCTGCCCGCCTTGAGCTTTGCACGAGTTGGTTGGTGCCTCTCAGCCAAATGACAGCCCTCCAGAGCTGGCAAGACTCTTACCGCTCCTACTACTTTAAAACTACTCTGTCTTCCACAGAATAATAATAATAATAATAAAAAAAAACCAAAAACCAAAACATTGTATCCTTAGGGCACCAAAACAATAAATAAATAAGCAGGAACGCTTGCAACCCACAAAGTCTGACAGCTGAAAGTGTGCGCAAAGAAAAAAACGCTGGTGAAAGAGTGAAAGCCATCCTTTGAACTCCCGCACCCAAGCACTCTCAGAGGCGACGGATTTATGCATCTGCTCCAGCACGCCAGTTCAGAGAGACCCTTTCTCTACATCTCACCCTGATGGGGCTCTCAGAAGTCATTTGTGGCCTTCTCCGACACTTTTGGCTTTTATTGTTTAAACTTTCGCCGTTTTCCTGCAGATGAAAAAGGGGAGAGAATCACCTTACACTCCTCAGGTTGTTTGAAAAGAAAGGGAAAGAAAAAGAAAAATATTTTCTCTCTCCTGAAAGGAACGTTTTCGTATAATTTTTTATTTTTTATTTTTTTTTTTAAATAACCTGCCTGGGAAGGCCCTGGCGGGCTGGAGAGGGAGCTTCCCATCTCACTCAGCCTGTTGCATTCAGGCAAGGGGAAGAGGCACAACTCGTGTTAGGCCGATGGGAACAAATCTCCTCTTTTGTTCCCCACCAAAGGCTTTGCTAATTGCCGTTGGCCCGACTCTGCCTTATCTGCGATTGCTCCCAGAAGGGGAGGGCACAGGCAGGTTCAAAGAAAGGAAGAAAGAAGAAAAGAAAGAAGAGAAAGCAAGAGAAAACATTCCTTTTCTTTTCTCCAGCGGCCAGCGCAAGGCAGAAAACCAGAGGGAAAGAAAGAGGAGGGAGTGTGAAAGAGAACAAAAAATAAATAAATGACCTAAGGCTGCTTGGAAGACCCTCTTTCTCTCCTATCAGCTTTTACAGGGGGCAATACATTTTATTCATTGCCAGGTCTGACTTATCGCAGCCTTGTTTTTAATGAGGTATAATAAGGGGAACATTTTGTAACAACACGGTTCCTCTATTTTATCCGACAAACAGCTGTGTCATGGCCGTCGCTGGGAGAATGAATCATATCTCCCTGCCTGCATATGCTAACTCCCATGTAATTACCCTCGCATCTTAAATAAAGCAGGCCCTAAACCTGTCGCTCAGATTACAAGCAAACGGTGCAGACCTCGTAACTGGGGCCTCTATCATTACAATTAATTTATCACAGGAGCGCCTGAGATTAGAGACTAGAATTAAAACGTGGAGCAGGGAGGGTGCCACAGAACTGACAGGGAGAGAGGAGAGGAGCTTTATTGCAGAGGCTAAGCAGGCTAATTCCTTAACTGAAGCAATCCTGGATATTTTTTTTTCCTTTAAGTTATTCACTCAGTTATTTTACTGAGGCTACGGCAGGACATTTTTCTCCCTGAAATGTCAGGAAGTAGAAAGCAAAGGGAACTTTGCCCTGTATTAAGCCCATTCAATAAACACAAATGTACAAAGGCCCCAATCTGGGTGCGTGCATGTGTGCCCAGATATGTCCGTGCCTGCCTTTTTATGGAAGACACATGTGCTGTGCTTGTACACAGGTATGCCAATGTATACACGTACATTACGTGCGTAGACAACAGGCAGTTGTGCGAGAGCATCGCTTCTTTGCTGCTACACAGAATTGTTGGAAACATAAAGTTTTGCCTTTTCAGAACTTTTCTGCTTTAAACACAACTTGTCCAGCAGAAGAGCCCATCCCTCCTTGAACCTGCCCTCAGCACCCATGCGATAGAGGTTTGCTGCAGCACGAGCACGTCTGCAACTGCAGGATGACCCTGCTTCTGCACCCACGCTCACTGGTACGGGCTTACACATCCATGCCAGGCTCCTAGCGCTCCTTTCTTCCAAGGAGGAAGGAGCAGAGGCAACCAAAGGTGCTGAAAATAATTCACATATAGACCTTCCGTACAGAGAGCTCTGGTAGCAATACAGCTGCTTTTCTTGGGGGGCACATATTTTACCAAGAGCATTATAGGAGTACTCCTGGGTACCGAATAAATTCCTTTACACCTGCACAGCTTGTTTTCCCCCTCCAGGATGTTCCTTTCAATCGCTGAGCCCTAGCCTCACTGGGGATGCTCCAGTGCCCATCACAGCTACCCAAACAGATGATCACCTCCACCCAATGCCTTCCATCACTGCAGCCGTCCCTGTAGCCTGTCACCACATGCACGACACCGCTGCCACCACAGCCGGCATCCCACCACAGCCTGCATCCTGTCCTGTGCCAGCCCATCCCTGCTCCGCTGTCCCATCCCAGCAGGGCAGCCTACAGGAAGGGGAAAAGACTTTAAGCCTAAAAAAGACCCTTTAAGGTATTTTTGCATTAGAACAGCAAGTTTTGCTTGGTGTGAAGACCTCCTGATGCCCTCGCTGTCCAAGCCCCTCCTGTCAGCGTAGGATCTTTGGCATTAAAACCACCCTCCTTAGCCATGGTCTATCAGCGATTATTTACAATATCCAGCAAAACAGCAATCCCAAACAAAGCTGATGAACAACCTTATGTCCACATCAGCCCCATGCTCTCCTGCACAAGGCAGCTCACAGTGTCCTCCTTTTTTTTCCACCACTGCCCTCCCCAGCAGGTCCCAGACCCTGCAATGCTTGCGCTACCTGTGGACAGGATCTTCAAGCAGAGGAGGACAATTTCATCCCACTACATCAACTCTGCAGATATACAGGGGAAAAGGCTCTACAGACAGCAAAGGTCTCCTGATATCAGAGGGAGTAAGGTGATTCTCAAGCAGCTGCATCCAAAATAGATCTAACTGTAGGATCAGGGTCTAATTCAGTAAAATAATAAAGAAACACGTTTCGATGAAAATCAGGTCTATTTTTTTAAAAAATAATCTCTATATATTTGTTTTAAGAAACTTTTGTGATTGTTGCACCAGGAGGAATCATGAAAATCTATTTTACTTTCTCCTATTGGGAATTTGGGCACTTTCATCAGTCTGCACATTGCAAACAGCTTTCCTGTCCTCACTTTTTCTTCCAGCCACTCTGTAGTACCTTTTGAGATGAATACTGCAAGGCCTGAGCTCCAAGATGAACAGATGAAAGGGAAGGAGGAAGGTTGGTTTTTAAACGATTGGTGTACATATTTATTTCAAATTACTCTTTGGTTGTTTTGTTTTTGTTTTTTTTTTTTTTTATTTTCAGATTTTGTAAACATTGTTTCTTACAGAAGCTAAATCTGAGACCAAACGATACACACATGTTACAGAAAAAGCTGAAACACTTAAATGGAAGCATGCTGGTCTGTCAGCAGCACACTGCAGCCAGCCAAAGGTTATAGTTTTATGGACACCAGAGCTGTCACTTGTGGGCAGCAGTGACCTGTGGTCCTTCCAGCCCAGTGTGGTGTCTCCAGCAAAGGCCAGACCAGATGCTTCTGTGAAAGATCAAACGAAAAGAAGACAAAAGGAAGACACCACTGTAAACAGTAACAGGGCAGCCTCAATTCAAGGCAAGTTTCCTCCCCAAAAGCTGGCCGCTGGCATATGCTCTGTTCTCACGGCAGAAGGCATTTAGCAACATCTTATAGGATTAAGCTCTAAAACTCCACTCTCCAGTATCAATGGGACTCCAAAGCTGGAATTATTTAAATTATTATTATTATTTAAAAGCACAGCTTTTTGCTTCTCTTTTCTACCTGCTGGCGCTTGTTTTTATGATGTGTTTGCTAACCAGGTCCTAGAAATACAGAGCTTTCAAACTGAAACCCTCTGCCTCTTATCGAGCGAGCCAGCACGGTCAACTTAACACCTATACCAAATATATATCTATATAATATCTCAAAGCATATCCTCCCCATCCTACCAGTATTTCCCTCTTTCCTGAAACTCCATCGTGAGATGGAGCCTGCTGGCACGGGCAGATGGATGGATAGCACCATGCTCCCTTTTCCCGGCTCAGCTGCCAGCGAGCGGGGCCGGGGGGATGCAGCCCTGAAGGCAGGCAGCGGACATGCTGCTTTTTATTTTCTGCTCACAATTGTCAGTTTCCTCCACCCACCCAAACAGACCCTGCAATGTTTTTTAAAATGCAGTCAGCAGCTGGAAACTAAGGCAACTTCTGTCTCCTATTGAAAGTCTCCCAGCAAAGCCGCAGCCTTCCCTGGACCACCCTGGGTCATGTAAATTCAGCAGATTATCCATCCCTAACTCCCCTCATCTATCACCCGCCTCTGTTATCGATCTGCTCCTCTGAGTAAGAGGGGCCCAGGCTGTCCGTTGCTGAGTCCTGCAAATCTAGGCAGACGCACGTGTGACTGCCTGGGAGAGCGAGGAGGACAGGTTCAATAATGCCGGGTTACTGCCACCGCAGAGCCTGAGCCGAGCTGATCTATGGGCTCGGCAGCGGGAGGATTCAAAAGCAGAACAAGACTTGGCCATAATGCCACAGGACTCAGTCTAATCCCATGACGCTCAGCTTTAAAGGCAATATTGCCAGCTGCCAGCCGAGGCTGGGAAGTCACTTCCACCTCACAGTGGAGCACATGAAATGCCTCCTTTCCACCCAGAAGATACCGACAGCACCCCAGCTAACCGCCCGCTCCTCCATTTTGCAGATGAAGGCTGGGCAGTGCCTACCTCCCCGTCCCCATGCCCTATTCAAGCTCTTTGCCAGTATCACATAAAACCCCAAGATTCAGGACCATAAAACTCCCTCATTTTGAACCCAGCCAATTTACAGCCGAGCTGAATTCCCTTCTCGGTTTCAGCCAGGCAAGCCCTGCGATGGTGATCCAGCTGCAAAACTCAGCAGAACACAGCCCTCCACCCCGGGTCAGAGCCCTAAATATTACACATGCACCAGCTGCACTGCCAATCTTAATTCTTATTGAGAATAAGTTCCTGTGCGTTAATTTATAAATAAAACTGAAAGATGAACCAAGTGCGATCACACCAGCGGTGTGTTCCTCCCCCTGTAATATCTTGCTGTAACGGCACGGCGAGCTCTGCTGGAGTCAGCTCAACCCAGTGGGGTGCTAATTCTGGGAGCTGGAGATAACCGCTGGACTGGGAATACCATTAACAATTTCACTGCTGATCTGTCAGCAAATGTATGTATCTATGGTGCTTATTCATAATCTCAAACTGCTCTCCACGTGTCCCAAAGAGGTGACAAAAACCTTACGCATCTATCCAGCTGCCAAAACCTCCCACTTCCCCCTGCTTCTACAATGCAGCTGAGTATTGTTAATATGAAAATCTCTGGCCTATTGATCACTCAAAATATGAGGGCGACAAAAATGCATTGAATTTAACATAAAAATAAACAACTCATGGCTGCTGTATTGACTGTATTATTCATATTACGTTTTAATTCATTCACCTCTCACGCAGCAGCTGCGGATTTTCACCGGCTGTGTCAGACCTCTTCCAAGCCCAGAGCTGGGAGCCTTCACCTGCTGAAAGCAATCTCATCTCCCCTCCAAGTGCAACCAGAGCAAAGACATTTCCGATGGAGAACACCACCCCGCATGGTGAATAACTTGCAGCAACGTGTGGTGGGGCTTCCTTTGGGATGCTAACCAGTGTTATGGGACATGACTAAGCCTGACTTGGTTTCCAAGTCTGGAAGAATGAGGAAGCTAATCCATCTTTTGGAAGAATATGCAATGGGGTAACAGACCTCAGGATGACCAACCCAACCCTAATCCTACACTGGCGGTTTGGCTGGGCGTTTACAATGTGCACAGGGCCTGTATCTCGGCCTGGATTTCCCCAGGCTCCACACCATTACTGCACAGCACACACCAGATCACCTGTCTCCCTGCTAACGCAAAAGGCCAAAAGCTCTGCGTGTGTCAGAGGCCCCAAACCTTGCCTGTGGATGGGGTGAATGCAGAAAACTCCGCACCCTCTCAAGCCCTTCTCAAGGCACTGGGACAGCAGGGCCCTGGGGAAGAAAGGCCTGACCTTAAATGGAAAGGTGGGGTTGGGACCCCACCCAATGTCACACCCAGCACCACTAAAACCAAAACAAACCTGGCAGCCCCATGGGTCGTAAGAATTAAAGGCACAATTCCCCCCTTCTAACGATGCTTTTACAGAAACCGTTCCACTGTAAAACTTTATGATTTGAATCTTTATAGCTGCCAGCAGAGCACATGTTCACCGCCTTAAATTATAACTTAATCTCAACAGAATCTGTACTTCCCAGCGCTCTGTGGATAGAGTGCAAGACAAGTGCCCACTGCCCACCTGCCCCTCAGACCACCACCTCCGGAGGCACTGAGTGCTGGGGTGCAGCTGCCCCCCCAAGCCAGCCCCACCTGGAGATGCTCTGCAGCACAGGTACTTCAGCAGCACCTTACAGCACAGGGACAGAGGTGCCCACGGGGCACTGTTACGGTGCTGTTTATCACCATGATTGCTAAAACACTGAAACGGAGGAATGTGGGTATCAATAAACACAGCAAAGGGGCCAGTGGAGATATGACAGCAGCATCCCAGCCACGCTTCGTGGGGCCAACACATCTTCCTTGGCAGGGTCACACACCCCCTGCTACTGGGAAGTACCTGGGGCAGCCAGGAACCCTTCACTCATTCAAAGAGTAGAAAAGGACCAATTCTGCAACTGCTGCTGTCACAGACCAAGTGTACAGTGGTCCCCCAAAGTACCACACCTTCCAGTGGATGACCGTACACAGTCTGTGTAGGAACACATTTGCTCCCAGCTCGGCTCTCTGCAGCAGAAGCACTGCTGGTGAGGCTGTACTTAGGCTACACCAAAGGAGAGCATCCTCCTCTGGTCTCTGATGTGCTTTCCCCACACAAACACCTTGCTCAAAAGAACCACACTGGTTATTGCTGGCTTTTTAAAAACCTTGCTCCACACATCTAGAAGCAGAAGTTGCACCAGCTGAAACATAAAGCAGTGTGCAACGTGGGTTTCAAGCGTATCATGTAATACTGGAAGAAGCCTGCGCCATGTGTGTATGTGTGCACATAGCAAGATGGTAGCAGAGGCAAATGTTGGGAGGAAACTGCCAGCCATGTGTAAGGAGGAGTACTCCAGTTTGGTGGGAGAATTGGGAACATTTTTCTCAACTCCTTCTCATCTTGAGCAACAAGACAGAAAAGACCAGTCAATCAATATAACAGTAAAATTTGTAACCCAAGTAACCTTTAAACACTAAACAATCTCATACTAAACTAAAACAAACTACACAAAATCCCAGTTAGGAATCGAAATAGCCCTGGGTCAGCCAGACTGAGAAAAAAGAGGTAAAAGGCTTCAGCAGCCTGCTGTACGGAGCCCTGGCATCCTCCCTGCTGAGACCTGGGTACCCATGACCATGTGGTCCTCCTTGGGCATCCACACACCACAGCTTTGGGTTTAGGAGTCCACTAGATGGCTGGCATCACTGTACTCCTGCAGCCCCTAGACTTGAAAGCCAGAAGGTCCATATCTCTAGCTGGTCTGCCTGCCTCCAATCCCTGCACACTCTGTTCACACCTTTCCCCTTTGCACCTTCTTTCCTTTTCTTCTAGGGGGAAAACTGCCTTCTCCTTTCTTCCAGTTGACCATGTGCTGATAAACTTACATGAAACCATTTTTGCTGCCAGCTGCTGATGCTATACCTTAATTTGCTGTGCTTCTTGTTTATTAAAACATCTCCCCACCCAACAGGTTACCTCAATATTGAGCTCCCACAGAAACTGGGGTGTATTTCTAGGAGAGCACCCAATGCTCCACAGCTCGTGTCTGCACAACAATGGGAACCCGATACCTGGAGAATCACAAAATCATGCAGAAGTGAAGGGTGAACAAGAGGTTATCTACTTCTTTCTGTCCAAAAGCAGAAACAGCTAAATTTAACACATTCCTGAAATAATTCTGCTTAATTTGCTCCTGAGACCTACCAGCGCTCCCCACTCCCTGGACAGCCTGTTGCATTGCTTTGTCACCTCCATGCTAGTAAACAACAGCTGACAGAAAGGCTTCAGTTTAAGCTCCAAACTTCTTGCCTTATCTGCAGTTGGCACATCTTCCTCAGCCTGCAGTGCCAACCTGACATGCCATCCTCGGGTGAGGGTGGACTCCTTTTCCACCCTCCGAAGGAGAGACTGATTCAACCACCCTCACAATCTTTGTTTTAGGTAGGCTATAGCTGAAATGGGCATCAACAAGAGGAAATAGGAAAGGGAACAGGTCTCTATTTTATGCAGGACTATAAAGAATTTATGAATAAACCTGGCAAGCCTTTTAATTTCTTTTTTCCCTTACTCTAATATCTTTTTTTTTTTTTTCCCCAGGGAAGGAGGATGCAGAGCTCCTGTAGGCAGGATAAGAGAGTGCTCTTTGGGAGCTGAAGTTTGTCAGTTCAAACTGGACATCTAGTACCTGGCAGACCTCACCTTTCACAGAGCCACATGTGACTAAGAGCTTCCCTTTGATGCTTTCTCCTCTGGTTCTTTTAGGCTGTGGTCCAGTAACTTTCCTTCTTTAAAGGAAGGCCAAGGCGATTTTGTTTCCTGACTTTTGAAGAGCTTTTCCTCTTCTTTCTTTGATCTGTGTAGTGAATTTGATCTCCCAGAAGAGCAGGATGAGGGTGTCTCCTTGCAGCCCGGTTCCGGACAGTCAGGATTTGATTCATTGATTCGTTTATTTTTATTTGGCTTTTGTGTTTGGCAAGCTGAATACAGGGCTGCAAGCAAGGCTCTTTCTTTAGGTCCAGGAGAAGGAAGGTGTTTCCCTGAACCTGTCTGAGTCTGGGCTTCCCAGGCTGCAGGCAGGATGCCAGGGCATCCCTGGAGGTGCTTCCACCATCTTTTCAGGGATGCAGGGAAAAATGCTCACATCTCCCTCCAGCACCATTGTGGGACTGGACATCTAAACAGTGTGTGCTGATAAGATATCTGAGTCCTCCAGGGAATCCCTTGCAGTCAGCACTTCAATTTCCATATTTTTCTGTGGCAGGCTCCAGGACAGGCATCTGCTGACTGTTCATGCTCCCTGCTGGCCTGGCAGCAAGAGGAGGATGAAAAGTAAAGAAGGGAGCCTAGCCTCTCTGGGATGGAGAGGAGGCTGTAACAGACCAGGCACTCCACAAATTGCTCTATTGAAGGATGAGCTGAAGCTCTTTGAGGGTCTTTATCTCGGTGATGGCCTTTCTGGGACTCCAGCACTAGAATGAATGCTTCTTCCAAAGAGCCATGTATGGCAAACCCCACAGCAAACCACTCCCACACTGCTGGCACCTTTCCATCCCAAGAGGAGGAGACAGAGGTCCTAATGTGTCTCCTGGCTGGAGGTTTAGACGACCTGTCCTGGTTAGGAATCAAAAAGGTTGGAAAAAATAGTCATTTAGAAGTGGTGCTCAGAGGTGAGGTGACTGAGCAGGACAGAGCCAGTCCAACTGGTCAGAACCCTCCTCCAAGGAGCCCACTGGCAGAGCATCCCCAGCTGTGTGCTGGGACATGGCTCCTGCCCATGTCCCCAAGCAGTTAAGCCAGTGTGGGACAATTCCTGGGGCAGCGGAGCAGGAGTCTTGCTTCAGCCTAGTCCATGGCTTCAACTCACCATTTGGCATCAGCTCATGGCTGCACCGAGATTAAGAGCAAGACAAATGTTTACATGGGTGTTACTGAAGTTTGCAAGCATCCTGACCGGGAGGTGGGATAAGGACAGGAGCCTCTCACTCCCAGCCCTGAGACAGACAGCAATGCGATATATCCAACAAATAACTGGGGTATTTACTCAAATGAATGACTCTGAGCCTGTTCCAAGGAGTTAATTTAGTGCTAACTGACTGGATAAAAATGAAAAGGTCTCATTTTACATTAAGAATGATCACCTGACAGTTTTACTGAATATATTATGACAGGATTTATATGGCTATATAATTTTAGGGTATATTTGGAAGATTATTATCCTGATTTAAATAAACACGATCTCAAGAAAATCAACACAGAGTCAGGAACTTTTCACACAAGAAAAAAATGCAAGAAATTGGCTCAGAAGTGAAGCTCAGTTGTATCTTGTGCCTTCCACCAGCCGTTGCTTTGTGAACAGCAGGATCCCAGAGTTCACAATAAGTGTCAAAAACCCCAAAGAAGTCCTCAATTCCGCTAACGTACAAATCACTAACGAATATGGTGCAAACTTCTTACCCCATATGTCTTATTTTTGTACCAGGAGGGGAGCAGAGAGGTAACTCAGCAGATTGTCAGGGCTGGAGGCAGGAGGGGGTGGAAGGAGGCAGGAAGAAGAGGTTTAGGTGTCAAAAGTGCCCCTTAAAAAAAGTGTTAAAGGGTCTTCTGCAAGGAAGAAGAAACAAAGTGAGGAATGAAAAGCAAATATATTGTTGACACGGGTAACGGAATCACTTTCATGCATCCTGTTTTCTGGGGGACGTCCCCATTCTCCTGACAGAAAGGGGGCACAAAGGACACTTTTGGGCACTTTTGCCTCTGGTGTCCCGGGCAGCTGGCAGGCTGCAGGCTTCTGGTGCACAGAAGAGCAGCCCAGAAATGAGGCTAAAATACATCCCATTGCCCATACACCCCAGGATGGGGGAAAGGCTGCACGACGCAGCACACTCCCATCGCTTTCTCAGCAGGTCTGCAACACGCTGGCGGCTGGAGCCAGTGTCAGTGCGAAGCCCTTGGGCCAAACTTGTGCTGAGGAGGCACCAGAGCTCCTCTTCAGGAGCCTGTGCCCATCTCCTTTCCAGCGTCCACAGCCTGCGGTGACTTGCACGAAGGGGCCTTGGTGCAGATAAGCATCTAGGGCACAACCAGCCACCTCTTTCAGCCTCCCCACGTCCTGAATCCCCTTCGTCCTCATCCTGTGTCTCTCAGTGTAATTGTATACAAGAAAACCCTTCTCAAGGCTTGTTCTGTTTTACGGGCTGCCTGATGGGATTATCTTTCCTGTCATTTTGAAGCTTGTATAAGCATGCGACTTACACCACTCAAGCTAAATCACACTCACGGCACTTTGTCTGTCTAAATTGTTTTGAGGACCAAGGCATTTATTTACAGATCATGTTATTTATTTTGTAAAAAATAAATGTAAAAAAAATAATTCTAAATGAAATGTAAGTAGTAGGTAATCAGGACATTGCAGTCAAGTAGCAATATCCTGTGGAGCAGATAAGTGCCAAATAGAAATGATCTTAAACACGCTGAAAACTGCACTCTCTGGTCTCAGACCACACAAAGAAAAGGCAACTTATTTGGTCAGGCACAGTCTTCCTGGGAGGTAACACTCACTTAGATATTGCAGTGATGACAGGCAGCCTAGACATACCCAAGACAGGTAGATCGATTATTCCTGTAGCAGTAACCTTGGGGCAATATTTGTCTGTCATAACCCCAAAGCAGATCAACCAACATTTAGGGACTAATCTGATGCCCAGTCCAGTCAGTGCAAATTTTTCCGTTTATTTACTTCCACGGCTGCTGGATCAGACCTTTTGGGACTGCAAAATATGAGCTCCTGTTGCCACTGGAACAGCTATAAATGTGCAAAGAGCAGAAGCCAAGAACCTCCAGGTGGAATTTGGTTGTGGGTTTATTAAGTAACAGAAATATCACCCGGAGCTGGAGGGTGTCGGTGCCTAGAGGGGGGTCAGTGGCACGCACAAGCCCCTTCGTTTTGTACAGTGAGTACATGCTTACTATGGGAACACACCTAGGAGCAAGTCAGGAATGGGGGCACATCTCCATCCACCTCCATGCTGGGAAACCGGTGGCAGTCACAGGGGTCACCTGGAGCATCATGACCCCACATCTCTGAGCAGGGATGTCTTTCAAAGAGCAACTAGATGAGGCCACAGTCTGTGTGTATTCCTTCCAGTATAGATCCAAGTGCCAGAGCTGACTTTCCAGGGTTTATTCTGCATTTAACTGGGTGTCAAAAAAAAAAAAAGGCTCATCACAGAGGGGACTGCCTGCTTTAAAGTGCTGCAGCAGGCTCCGAGTCCACTTATTTCTGAGTGAAGATGGATACCTCAAGAGGTTCTCTTCACCAGTAAATAATTCATAAAAAACAAACAATCCCAGGTCTGTTTGAATTAGAACAAAATATTTCTTTAGAAAAGTGAAGTGATTAAGCGCAGGAGGAGCTGGAGATGACAGCTGGTGTCTGCAGCTCCGGATGAGTCACCTTCACTCACCAAGGCCCCTCTCCCCGGGAAGCGCTGCTGCCTTTTTTTTTTTGTTTTTAACCCTTTGAGATTCCCAGGAATGATTTGTCACTGGGGTTATTAGCATTTCTCCCTTGATATCGACAGCTTGTCTTTCCTCCTTCTAACCAGTGAGTGATTTCTTCACACGCTCGCCAAATATAGCCAAATCACCATGGTAAACGTATCGACAGAATCATATTAACAGCTGCTGAGCATTTACAGGGCTGTAAGTTATACAAAAAAAGAAGGAAGGAAAACACACATGGAAATAAACCAACTCTGATCAGGAGTGACAAGCATTTATTTAGGAGTCACTCGATGGAAATATTTTTTATGCTTTAATTGCTAATTATAGGCTCCTACAGAAGGGTGGCTTTGGACAAAATTATCTCTTTAAACCAGAGCATTAAGCCAGCGTGGAGCACATCCTACCTGGATGTATCTTAGGGAAGAAGGATTTATTTTTGAAGTGCTGCCCTCAGTTAAATCAAGCCCAAAGTTTGCAAGCCAAAGTTACATCTCTCCTGACCTCCCAGGCAAGGATCTTTTAAATTCAAACTCTAGGTGAGAGTTCAAAACACATCTATGCAAAGAAAAGGAGGACTTTTCAAAGTCCATTTGCTGGGGATGCCTGAGCCCTGGTCCTCCTCTTCCAGCTGGACACTGGGTACTCCCCAGCGACCCTTGATCTCAAGCAGTGCTGCTCCCAGTGTGGGTCACAACCTACTGGGGGTCACAGAAGGGTCCAAAGGTGCCACCAGGCAGCGGCAGCAGCCATCAACACCCCGGCTCCTGCACTCGCAGCTGTCCTGGCCCCTGGCAGAGCACAGGAGGCAGCTGCCACAACAGCCGGTGACACCCTGTTCCCCCAGGGACCTGCAGACTTCCACCAGTCACTGGCGCCAGGCCAGACCCCGGGGCAGGGCATGGCTGCGCAGCCCATTGTCACACCTCTGCCCTGCAGCAAAGAGCCAGCACCAGCTCCGAGGGATGCCCTAAGTCAGGTCTGCCATGGAGGCTGGCACGAGACAGGCTGACATCAGCTGCAGCCCCACATCACCCCACAGCCCTGGCACATCACCCCACAGCCCTGGGACGTTGCCTGGGGACAAGCTCTCCACAGCCCCCCTGCACCCACGACCACCCGGTGACGTGTGCCAGGTCATCGGGAGCAGACAGCCCTTCTCCTCCCACCCGCCTGAGTCCGCAGAGCCGGACACGCTCACCATCCCTGCCTGCCTCCTCATCTGGGGTATGGTTTTATTAGGGACACACAACAGATATGTGTAGGGCTCTGCACACTTCCTTTGAGCCACCGAAGGTCCAGGATTGGTTCTGAAAACAGCCTCAGGCTGTGACAGCAATCTGGCCCCATCCTAGCCCTTTCATCCCTGCTCCCCTTCCTTACAGACGCTCCCGCCACCTCCAGGGCTCCAGCACCTGACACCAATGTCCTGAGCTGCTCTTGTTTTGAAGGCTGTGGGTATGAAGTCCTCTCCATGTTCCCCACAGGCTGGTGCTCCTGGTTTTCTCTGCACTGTTAATATCTTTAGCTCTATAGGCAGTGTCTTGTGGGACAGAAGAGCAGTTTGTTTCTCATCCCCATGTCATGAACAGTGAGACATGATGACAATACGGAGCACTGCAAATTCATTTAACATAAGTCAGCCTGGGTCATACACCTACAGCATCTTGCACTAATGCTCTCTCCTGACTGGTGAATGAGGGGAAGGGGGCAAAGAGAAGGGGAAGATCATGCTAGGTACCACTCAGAAGTGCTGGGCTTTTTTAACCCTTTGAGATTCATATGAATTCTTCAGGAGCCAAAGCTTTTTACTCCAATCAGTTGATGACTGGTGGGAATTACTGATGAGAAACCAGCACCCCCTAAAGCTGCCTCCAGACCACCCTGCCCAGGGCACAAGACCTGCTCTGCTCCGGGGGAGCTGCCCGCCTCCCTTGGGGGCTCATTAAAGCAAAATTAACTTTGTGTTCAAGGTCAAACGCATGAGGAGGGCTGCTTGTGTTGGGCAAAGAGCAGAGACCCGCAGGGAGCTCACTCTCAAGAAACTTGGATGTAGAATAAAAAGGCTGCTGTAGCCAGACCCTCAAACAGCGGGTATCTGCTGGGCTGTGGACTTGGTACCACAAGGGAGAGACGAAGAGGAGATGCAGCATTTCTGCTGCATGGGGACATTCACAGTCCCTACCACAGGCATTTCACAGAGGTACCTGTGTGAGCAACACTCTCTTCATGATCAGCAGGGACGATCTGGATTGTGGTTGCACTGCTTACTGCAAGAGCCCGGGCTGGAGGGCAGGGCTGGGAGCCTCCTGGCCCAGCAGCATCCTCCACTGCAGCACAGCCTGGGCAGCAGGACTCTCCTGCACCAACTGCTCCCATGCAACACATCTTCCTCCAGCATGCAGGACAACTGAGCCTGAGGTAACACACTTCAGTCAACAACCACAACCCAGCCTGCATCCACAGCCACGGGACAAGCATCAAACCAACACTGGCATAATTTTAAAATGCACAGTTTGGGCATCTGGACTCCTCATTGCAAGAGTTTACATCTAATAGCTGCTAATTCAGGATTTGCAAGGACTGAGCTGCTACTGTAGCATTTGGAAGCAGCCCTGAAGGACCACACTTTGAGCTCTCTCATTGCTTCCCACAGTTAACAGACTTCTTTAAAGCTAACCGTTACAGTAACGAGTTGTTTTTTCTAACCACACTTGAACAAGCCCTCATGGAGTTGAATTTCATTAGAGTTGCACTCAACTGTGCAGCTTCCTCCTGTCAAAGACAGAACGGGGATGGGCTGGAGTCTGGGCACTACTAATACAGAGACTTGCCGAGACCCCAAAGACAGCGGTGCCTGCTCATCTTGCTCTCTCTCCTGCACCATCCCCTAACCTCGTTAGAAGTCCAGGGGAGATATCCTTGCAATTAGCTGCTTTCCAGAATCTCCTTGTGCCAACTCAGCGAAGGGAAGGATGGACAGGGAGGCTCAGGTATGATTTGCTAGCTAGCAAAGCAGAGACAGTGAGATGGGGGAAGGAATGGGCATCATCTGAGACACAGAGAGAAGAAGTCGTCCCCAGGAACAGTGCTTATTCCAGTTTCAGCGACTTTCCTCTGGCATTTTTCAAGCCAAACTGGGGGCTTGAATCAAAGTAACTACTCCTGCCTCTGCTGCTCATACTTCTCCTTGCCCTCTCCGGATAAAACCCAGACCACAGTACAAACTGAAGGCACACAAAAAGTTAGTGCAAAGCCTTTCTTCAAAAATTAGATGAAAAAGGTGCTTTAGTTCTCCATTTCTTCGCTCCAACCACCTTCCCCATTCAGCTCCTTACCCTCACACATACCATTTCCTTCCCCAAACTCCTTTGTTCAACAACAACAAAAACCAACAAAAAGAAAAGCACCCACAGGAAAACAGGCGCTCTCCTACTCCATCTGTCCTAAGTTCCCCCCAGCTTTGCCCCTCTGCAGCCCTCTGTTAAAGCAGCCTGGACAGTGGGGCTGCAGAAGGGTCACCCCAACCCTGCACACCAGGGCCAAGGTATCTGAAAGGCTGAATTCAGCTCTCCATGAACTCTGCTATAAAAACCCTCTGGAGAGATCCGCCAGCATCTCTCCGGTTTCTCCTGCAGAAACTCTGCCCTTTCTGTTTTCTGCACCTAGGCTTCCTCCAGCTTCATTCAAGCTGTTAGTTGGCAGGTCCACAGAGCTGGGGAGGGGCAGGGTAGGTCAGAGGGGCATGAGTGAGACAAAAAGCTGATTAAGCAACCCTTACCTAGAGAGCAGGGAAGCGTTGGAGGAGTGGCTGGAGGGGCACAGTGCTGATACCACCCCTGCACAGCATCTCTCCCATGCTCCCAGGGATGCCCGTGTGAGGATCCCAGTCACTGACCACTCCACGGCTCTCAGCAAGCAGCGTGCCAGAGGGGAAGGGACCCTGCCCTCCTCCTCCACCCCAGCCCCCTGACCAGCTTAATAAAATAAACTCCTTAAGTTTAAGGAGGCTGCAAACAACACAGGAGCCCGCTCCGTCCCCTGGGCTGTTAAGTGTTTTAGAACTTAGAATGGGAAGACAGACGGGCAGACACAGTGCCAACCACCCCAAGAAGAGACTGGGCTGCGGCTGGGGAAGCCTGCTCTGGCTGGCAGGCTGGATTTCAGCTCCTGGCTTCTCCCAGGGCAGCATCACCACTCTCGATGCCTCCAGCTTGACCCTGGCACCAGGGAGCTGTTGCTTTGGACCCACTGTTTCCAGACAGGAGCTTTGTGGACCCAGGAAAGGATTGCACTGTCCTGCTTGTGCTCAGTCCTCGTTTTAAGCCACATCTCAGGCACTGCTGGCTCTCTGAGACCTCTGCCACAGGACTTCAGCAAGTTTCTCTCTCACTCTGTTAAATCAGTGGGTGGCCTGGAGGTGCAGAGCTGCCTACAATCACTGCCTCTGAAGAGCCACATCCCCTCTGCCCCGCCATGGTGGGGGCACAAAGCTACCAGCTCCCTGTCACCCCATTCACACTTCTGACTGATGCATTGCGGCATCCAGAGACGGGCTGCCCTGGGGCCCCGGCTGCCAGCTCCCGCATCCGCCGCCAGGAGCAGGACCCACGGGATCCGAAGGACTCGCACTAGGTCAGAGCTGGATTTGTCTGTGCATGAGGGAAGCACCCTTGCACCAGCCATCTGTGTCACCTCCAGCATCTCCCAGCTTCCAGGAAAGGAAATACCAGTTCATCTAACTCCAAAACATCACGGCTTTGTATTCAGGCAGCTGGAGCTACCCCAAGGAGGATGAAGGGATAGGAAGCCATTTAAACGGAGAGACCCGAAGGCAGTAACTGAGCCACCCCAGACCGGCACAACAGCATCTCCTTAGTGAATCACCCTGCTAACAGCACCCTTGGCAGCCAACAAAAGACCATTCCCCCCTGAGGAGTCCTTCCTCCTCCCGGCAAAGCAGGGAGCAGGTGCCTGGCACCCCAACAGCCGTGACCCATCTGTGAGGTGTGATGGCACTACTGGGAGCATGAAAAATAGAAGAAATGCTATCGCCAGAAGAAATCTCCATCAACTTCCACAAGAGACCAAGCAAGGCTCCCGCTCTGGCCCCTGCCCAGCTGGGGGTGCAGAAGTGACCCACAGGACTTCTCCGACCCTCTGTACATCAGGCCAGGGAAATGTGGTACACAGACACGCAAGCTGAGGATGCAGGAGGCAGAAGTTTGCTAAATACACACACGCTAAAAGCTGCTCAGGCAGGCTGTGCCAAGAGCCGCATTCTTCATGTAAGAGAGCTCCCTCTAGGTTAAACACTCGGGTATTTCAGAAGCCATTGCTCATTTTGGAGCCCACGCTCTGCACCGATGCCTTTATCTCTGGAGAGGTGTCTGTCAGTCTGAAAGCCTGCATGCACCCCAGAAAACGTGGGGTTTGCTTTCCATCTGCCACCCAGCCTTCCTGCTGCAGGCATCGACTGCCTGCGCCTCTGTGTGTTACGTGCACACGCGTGTGCGATGCACGTGCCCCCCCTGCCTGTCCCCCTAAACCACAACTCCTCAGTATTTCACTCATCAGAGCTACTCTTGATACAGTCAGCTGGAGCCACACTGCAATTTCTCCAGCCCCAAAACCAGCCTTTACCCTCCTTTGATACACAGATGAATTATTCCACAAAGCGATGAGCGGTGGAGTTCAGCAGAGGCTTTCAAATCCACAGAACTAGAAAAATCAGATGGAAAAGACTTAATGCCAGAAAATGCAGGACCGTTCCCTGCAGTGGGATCCCAGGAGCTTTGCACAAACTAGTTTTAAACCTTGAAGTCTTTAATACAACTTCCTGTTTTATTTTTATTTTACCTAGACTGGTATTTACTAATAAATATGCAGCTCGCTGTGTACAGAACAGCAGGTAGCTCCCATTTACAGCTGTACATAACTGACTGCAATATTCAACACCCTCGCTCTGCTATGCAGTATAATACTCACAATAAAACACACATCGTATTTGCAACTGTGTCCATGCTACAATTCTGGTACGTGACACACATTACGAAACAAATTCAGAACACAGAAAAGAACTTACCATTTACACAAAAAAAAAAGATGCGCTGGGATTTTCAATAAGTTCCAGCATAATACAGTATCATTTTTATATCTTGTCTGCTCCCTTGGTCTTGCTGATTTAACACGTCTTTTCTCTCTGTAACCATAAACCTATAGGTTGTATACAGATTTTTTTTTAAACATGATATATGGTGCCAGTGTGTATTTATAAAACTTTACCATAGTAATGTAAGAATTGACAGAATGACTCAGTCCAAGGGCCATCCAGGCCAATATCCTGTCTCCAACAGTTTTTTCCATTAATATGGATTAGGCAGACAATACAGTTTACTACAACCTCGTTTTATAACCACGTTAGTGCTAACAGTAGTGCCTTGTGTGTGTATGCTTATTGAGCACAGTGGACAGGGAAACAGCATTGTCCCCACAGGGAGGGAAACTGAGGCAGGGGAGATGGAGATTATGTATATATATAAAAAACTTATTTAAATATATACATATAAATTGATGGATATTTTATATAATGAGGAGCCATCAAGAGCGCTGGACAGCACCACCACCCACTCCAGCCCTTGCATCCCGCCACGCATCCCTGCCAGGCACCAGAAGTGCCACAAGCCCAGGGGATGCTGCCCTGGGAAGAGTTAATGGTGGAGGTCTCAAGCCTGAGCGCTGCAGGTGTCTGCTTTTAATTCTTTGCTGCTCTTCTCCCCAACAGCTCAAGGATTTCCACCCTCCCTCCTTCTCCTTTACAAATGAGTGTTTAGCATAAGAAGAGAGGCAAGAGGAGCCAGGGCAGCAGGGAGATCTCCTACAGCCCTTTCTAGGCAACCTGAGCAGGCGGGAAAAGGCAGCTGGCTGGAGCCCAGCAAGAGAGCGGGGACCATGGGACGAGTCTTTTCACATCTGGTTAAGTACCGCTAAACCCTTCGCCAAGCTGCCTAATTATTACAACACTTCTGCCGAAAAATTAACGTGCTTGGCCGGCTGCACTGGGGCAGAAAGGGTAGGAAAGCAGCTGTCGGGATGCAGGCAGTGATGGGAGCACCAAGAAAAGAGGTTTGCGGCACAAGAGCAGGGCAGGGAGCTCTGCCTGCAGGGATCCTGCTGAGCAAACAGCCTCCTCCTCCCTGCTTTTTGTGCTGCACAGCCCCCAGGAGAGGACAGTGCCGACAGAGTTGCCAACAGAGAGTCTAGTAAGGGCAGCCCTCAGCAGAGATGCCCTGCCTACTAAAACCGACAGAACGACCTGCCAGCATCCCCTTATCCTAAGGATCCAACAGCAGGGCCAGGAACTCCTGCCTGATGGGATTCCCTGTGCCCGGCCTCTGCTCACCTCTCCTTCTTGCTGAGCTCTCATTTCAGTAACTTCCACTAAATCCAAGTGTGGCACCTTATTTCTGTAGGTCTCTATAGGTACAGTACCACTGAGGGAGCATCATTCATATGCACATTTTCCTGCAGAACCCACTTGGAAAAGACACCAGTAGCTCGTGGGCACTGCTCCCCCAGGATGGCCGTCTCCGTGTCAGGTTATCGCAAGCGTGCCGGTGGGTAAGCCTCTTTCTGCTACAGCTGTGGTGGGATTAATCTCTCTCCCTAGACAAAAAGGTGGGCTTATTTCCCAAGAGGTGTCCAAGCACACCCAGAGAGCTCAGCAAAAGCCGCAGCCCGCTGGGTGCCTTTTACCCACAGACATTTGATGAAATTAATGACACAAAAGTAAGTCTAAAGGCTAAGACAAATAGAACTGGCAACAACTTGAACCTTTGGCCTGTCCTTTGAAAGTCTCTGGCAAGTCTCAAATCTTCTTGATCTGCTCACTAAAGGGATGACTGTCCCACAATTATTTTCCAAGCATTCGCTGGCAAGTTGTAGGAGGAAAAAGGCCTTTCACCAAAGCTGTTAGTACAAAAGCTCAACTCCAGCTAGGGCCCTGGACTCCACTTCAAATTATAATATTTTAAGTACCTGAAAATAAATATTTTGTCAGCTGCTGAGAATTAAGAAGTAGCTTCGACCTTTCAGAGAGGGGAACCCTGCGGAGAGCGGCGAGCCTCAGAGAGTTAGCTGCAAAACAAGCTTTGCCCAAGCCGTTCAACCTGCCTAACACACACACAGCCTTCCCTCCCGCGCTCCGGGCTCCGTGCAAGCTGCCCTGAGCCTTCTGGGGCACAACGGGCTCTCTGGCACCCGGCAGCTCCTTCCCAGCTGGGAAGTGTGCTAATGAAAGACACTGGAGCAGCACTGTGCTACAAACTGGATGCTACGAGCACAATGAGCATCCCTGAGACAGCAACAGCGACGTGTCAGGGCTTCCTACTAAGAGCTGCCCATCCACTCCCATGTTGCTCATCCATGCATTGCTTCATGCCGTACCATGACAAATCCAAGGAATGTTATCCACAAGGATTAAAAATACTTACTTTTGGGTTTTAACATTAACCCTGACTATGACCAAGCACCTGGATGGATGCACCGATCACCTCTCAAGACCTCTGAGCTACAGTGAACACTGTTCATGCTCCAGCTATGGCAAAAGGGACCCACACAAGGCAGAAGATCTCTGGGTTTCCAGCAGAGCTCAAAGAGTTAAATCCCTCTCCCTTCCCCCCAGTCTTTCTGCCTTTGGCCTTTAGATCAGCCCTGGTTGCCAATGAGGACTCATCGAAACACCACGAGGCTGGGCCTGTCAGGAAGGAAACTAGCGCGTCCAGAGTTTTGTTGTTCTAAAGACTTTTTTTTTAAATTTTATTTTACTGCTCAGGAAGGAAGCCAGAGCCTGTGCTTCAACTCCAAGAATGTCGATTACTCATCCTTCCCTGCATTATTTCTTTTATCTCTCACTTTTATCTACCTTACTCCAAATCTTTCCCCCTGTTCCTTTCTCTATGGTTCCTAGCCACCGCTTTCAGCTCTTCATCCAAGTTTCACAAAAAAAAAAAAAAATCTGGCAACTCTTTCTTCAGAAAAAATCTCAATGACAATGTTTATAATGTTTATTAAACAAGCCTCCATCCCTCCCCCCATGCAGCCTTTCCAATCCTGGTGTAACCATCCAGGTACCATGGTTATCACCACTGCCCTAGGACCCAGGCACCTCCGAAATGTGAACGCAACCACTCTCAGCATACGGCTGTGCTATGAGAATATCGTAACCCCTACTTTAAAGACAGGCAGTGAGGACTGACTCTGCTTGTCCAAGGTCAATAGAGTCCACAGCACAAGCACAACCTACGCTCAGGGCTTTGCCCAGGCAGCCCTTCCCTCTTCCTGCTCCGCAGGGCTGCGAGGAGAAGGCACGCTCAGCCCAGCCAATAAATGTGCCCTTCATCATCAATATCCCCACACCAGTCAAGCTAGAAACATGCAACAAAACTAAAATAATTGGTATGTGACAAGTTGATGACACATTTCCTTAGCTGCAGAAAATGTGGGTCCTGGATCACCCGAATGCCAGCGAGCCACCTGAGTACACAGCAGAGGAACTATCAGCAAGTGGTGCCTAACTGCTTTCTCCTCCCAAGGTCTGCAAAATCCATCACACCACCTGGGGATTTCCTTTTCTTCTTTGCCCAGGTGCAGCTAACAACCCAGACACAATTGGCAACATCTGGGAGAACGCAATCCAGATGTTTCTCATTGACATCGTAACCCTCCCCAGCCTTCACCAGGGTGTGCCCGCTCCCCAGGGCGGCGCCCAGCTGGGAGATGCACAGGATCATGGGCAGAAGAGAAGAGATGACCAAAAGTGAAGGATTTTTTTTTTTAGTTTAAGGCTCCTTCTTCCTTGAGATGTGCCATAAAACCTGAGGCCTGATCAGGATCACACCATACTCAGCTTCCCCAGGCTGCAACACCCACAGCATCGGAGTTACGTGCAAGTGAGGCCGATTCAAGTTCTCTCTGCCCAGCTCCGTCTTGCTCTAACACAATCCTCCCCTGTTTCCACAGTCAACGTGTTGTTTTCATTTTAAGAGGTGAAAGTAATGAGATGGTGGGAACATTACTTCTGGCTAGTGGAGGTGGGGATCTGCAAACTTTCACAGCTTACTTTTTCCAGTACGTCCCAGTCCTGATCCAAATGGCATCACGCTTATTTCAGTCCTGGACCCAACATGGGACTGGACAAAGTACACTGGCTAAATTAAGACAGAAATAACTTGTAGCACTCTTTTACTTCACACTCTCTCAAAGACCTCGCTGACAGTAAATTTTTGGTCTGCAGACTCCCACCTTCCCCCACTACTGAATCTCCAGGAGCCTTCAACACCGCTGCTCTGAACAACTTAGCCCCAAATCTCAAGCAAAGGCAGGCTGCTGATCACCACGCCTCTTCTGCAACCAGAACAACTCTTGGAGAGCAACACTTTTGCGCATGAACCCAAATACGCAGAAAGGAGGGAGCAGCACAGATGGTGGCAACCAGCTCCAGGAGCAGACATCACAGGAGCAACACCAGCAGTCCTGTGCGGGGTGTGCACCCAGCAAAGTGCAAAACCGAGGGTGAAGGAGCAGGGTTTTAAGAGTTTAGCTGCTCGTTCTCGCCTTGTCCTGTCTAAGGGGCACATCCTGACCTACGAATCCACTCAGGCTGGCAACTTTTTGATTGCGATCGTTAAGTTCCTCTGCTTGAGTGCCGCTCAGGGTTACCCAGGTCACCGATTGCTCCTTCATCTCCCCAGTAAAAAAAGGGCCAGTGGTCAAATGGCCTCCTTGGGGAGGCTGAAGACAAGAGCTCAGGAGAGAAGAGCTGTCACCCTGGCACAGGACTTTGCTGTAGGCTCACCTCCAACCTATCGCACTGGTAATGGGAAGTGAAACCAGTCTGCAAGGAGGAGAATAAACACGAGGAGGAAGCAGCTTCTGCAGCCCCCCCCCCGATGGTGCTGCAGTGTTGTGCCTGGATCCCTCTGAGCTGCGCTGATACCCAGCACCCAGGATGGCACTTTCCACCCACCCACAGCCATCAGGACCTTGCAGAACCTTGCTAAAAACTGTGACGAGGAGACAAGGTTCCCTCTAGCCTTCATGGGCCAAAGGTTGCCCTGGGCACAGGGTGGCTCTGCTACGGCACGGCCAGGCCAGCCTGATAAAGGCTTTCACTCGCTCAGCCCGAGGTGCAGCACCCAGGATGCCATTTGCCCCCCAAGCCCTCCTCCCCACTCACTCCCAAACACCCTCACATCACCTCTTGCACAAAGCAGGGGCTTGAGTGGGGGCCCCCAGTAGGGACTTCTGTAGAGTCTCCCCTCAAAAAGGACTGGGATAGAAAACTCCTAAAGAAATCCTCAATATGGGAAGGAAGGTTGGAGGAGAAGGCAGAGCTGTCTTCTGCCAGGTCTTTTCCCATCCCAGCACAACTGCCAAAGCAGGTTCTCTGCGATGAGGGATTATTATCTTATGCCACCTGATAGCAAGGGATGTTACAGGACAGACAATTTCACATACTAAATGGCTTTTCAAGTTCTTTCCTAAAGTGCAGGGAAACAATATCAAAATCAGATGAAAAGACTGAGTCCTTTTTAATTAAAAAAATCTTAATTTGAATAAAAGTACCAAAAATCCCAATAGAAATAAATGGGTCCATTAGGGCAGTCCCTCTGCCTACAAAACCTATTGCATTTGGTGAGTCTCTACCCCAGTGGCACGCTGCTTGCCTGCAGAGTGCTGGCCCAGCGCTTTCTGGTTTAATTTTCCTACAAGAGCCGCGAAGTGCTCCGCCTTCCTTCCAAGGACCGAGGCGGCACTGGGAGCCCGGCCATGCCAGACAGCCCTTGGAGCCCGGCATCTGCAGCCGGAGGCGTCCTGCCACCCTCACCCTGCTCGGTGCTGCAGCATCGCACATTTGCCAAGCACAGGCAAAGACTGCACCACCAAAAAGCTCCTGTGTCTTTCCAAATTAAAAACTTGACATTGTTCTTCTGGTGAGAGGCAGTTACTAGGAATCAGTGCTGCTGAGGGAAAGCAAGGACACAGTTTCCAGCTCTTCCTTTTAGGGGTATCCAGAGACACTTAGTGCTTTCCTTTTCCCACTGCAGGACTGCCCGTTATTCACAAGAAAAAGTACCAAACCAATTCCTGCTCTGCAATTCGGTGAGAAAGCAGATCTCAGCCTCAAGCTACCAAAATAGGAAGGTTTTAGAACAATACCGATTAGCAACAATGTCCCAAGTGAGGAAAAATACTATGGAAGTGTCCCACACCTGAACTCAAAGAGCAGTTTCACTGTCACCAGGGCTCCCTCCCCATGTTATCCATATTTAAGACAATAAATCTCTCTTTGCACCGCTCCATCCCAACATTGCTTTCCCCCCTCCTCTGTTGCTCAGGGTACTGTTGCACTTCAAGGCGCCAGCAAATGGTCAGAGGAGAAAGTGATGGCTAAAGAACACCCGGCTTATCACAACCACCATCCATGTTTTAAAAAAACAAGACACAGAAGAAGAGGACAGACACAGATAGTACCAAAATCCACAGTACTTCTTCAGTCAGAGCGTTCCTGGACTTGAGGGGTAGGTCCCAGAGAAGGACTGCTAATACCCCTGCAGCAACAGGAAAATACTTCAGCACTAAGACGTAAAGAAAACTGAATTCAGGGCAACTAATTGGTCACAAACACCTGTAACCTTTAAGTTTATATACAGAGGGATCACTTAGGCCAGGACAGCCAAGCAGGCATGCAGCAAGGCTACATGAAAGGGGACAAAGACACATACACAGATTACGTGCGTAGATCTCCAGAAATACCACATGCCTTTTTTCAGAGGATGCTGTATAGGAATCTGATCCCATGTTAAATTTCCCAAATAGAAATCCATTATTCCTGAAGAATTTCTATTGCTTTGCATAGCTGAAAAATGTTCTCAGAAGTCCCCAGATCTGCTATTCTGTCCTGAAGAAGAGAGCTGAAAAATTCATCAGCCATCAAGGAAACTGACGTGATCGAAGACCACCAGTGCCATGAACTGCGGGATAAAAATTGTCACAATTTGCTTTCAATGGCTGCTTTTCTTGAAATACGGTATTAAAAGAAAACAACTTTGCCCCCACTATGAATTTGCATTAGAAATCCATAATAAAAATAAAGCTTAATATTATACAAATGGGCACAGTTCTCTATAGTGCTCCTGATGCAGATTAAGGTTAGGCACATTTCAGATGACAGTTATTTACCTCAGTCTAACATCATGTATGCACAAATGGAATTTATTTTATAGCTGCAGATATTAGCCAGAAAAGGAGATGAGAGGAAATCTTACAGTCTCATGTAAAATATAATTATGTCTGTTTTCTACTCCTTGGAAGGCAAACAAAGAGGGAAAAATGAATCTGCTGCTAGCATTTAATGGGACTTGTCTAAATGATCTCAAACAAATAACAACCAGCAACAATTCACAAACACCTTCACTTTTATTTTTTCCAAAAGGGAATTCCAGAAACTAAAACCTCGTTGCTGTGAACACTTTCACTCCTACAGCACAGGATGGGCCCATGCCCGAGAATGTGTCTTTCCTCTGAGACCTTTAAATTATCAAAGAAAAAAAAAAAATCTTATCCTTATTCTCTCCCTCCTGAAATGCACACCCATTCCATTCCTCCCACTTCTCCCAGTTCCTTATGCAACTGCCACTGATCAACCAGGAAACTGTTGCTAACTCTTGAATTTTGCAAGTTAGCAAGTAAAATAATAAAACAATGTTTTAACTGTCAGAGATCCTGGCTCGCAAAGTGCACTTTGGTCATTTCCTTTAATAACTGTAGCTTAGCAGTAATGATTTATAATAGTTCATAATATTCTACTAACTGTACTATATTAATAATACTAATACTTTGCCCTTGCCTAGTGTCTTCTGTCAGAAGATATCAAAGCGGCACACGCCGCCGTGAGGGAGGTATCGCTATTCCCCGTCAGGGATCAGGAAACTGCGGTCCCACGCCATGGCCAGGGTCAGGATTCCCGGTCCCCCAGCCAGCACGGCAGCCACCGAGTCTGCCTTCGCTTCTCCGGATGCAATTTTGTGACAGCAGTGGAGTCTGATCAATGGGGCTGAAGATTTAATGTGATTAAATCCTTCTTGAAAAGCAGGGTTTGACCGGTGGTTGGGGGGCCGCGGTTTTGACGGGAAATACAGAGCAAGACGGGGAGCCTGCGCTGCAATTGTACCATAAATACCCTCACGCCAGCGCGCAGGCACACGGGGCAAAAGCGGAGTGATAAATATTAACTGCACCCGTGCCAACCTCTCCGGCAGGAGATGGATAAATACAACATTTAGGCGTTGCTCGGCGCTCCGAGGACGGCAGTTAGGAGCCATGACACCGACTCTTGGGAGTCCAAAAAGGAAGAGAAAGGGCACGAGGCATCGCTGGCACGGCTGAGACAACGTGAAATCTGGCTGGATGGCAGCGGCTGTGTGGGGAAACATTTCGGAGGAGAAAACAGCCCCTGCCCTCCCCCTCAAACGATCAATTAAAAGCCATCCTTCTGCCGAGAGCCCGCGAGGACAGCAAATGAGCGCTGCGCGCAGAACAGCCACCCGGCCGGGCTCTGCATGACAATTGATGGGAAGGGGAGGCCGGAGGGGGAGGCAGCCCCGTCCCTCCCCTCACCATGGTGATTAGGTATTCCGAGTGCGCCAGATAGCCCCAAATAACAGAAAGAGAAATATAAACTGGAGACCAGCAGATCCAAGGCAGGCCAGATGGCCCCGCAGCCGGCCGGGGCTGCTCCCATCCAGCCCTTCCCCACTTTAACTGTTCAAACATTTCTTTATCCCGACAAGACAATTAAGCCGAACAGCATGGCAAGGAGTCTCAGCAACAGTTTGCAGAGGGAGCGGGAAGGTTGTTGCCAGAAAAGCAGAAAAAGGAGGCGACTGCTGCACACTCCAAGACCTCCCTCCACACAGTGCACCTAGCTCCATGAGGACAGAGTGTTTTCAGTGGCAAGGCAGGGACAGATAGGTGGCCTTCATCTCTGCTACTGCCCATCTGCCTGCCCACCCCTTCAGAGAAGCCACTCTTGCTCCTTCACCCCTCGTACATCACGCAGGGCACTCACTGCACGACGGAAAGCAAACGTTCCACTCGATTTATTTCATTATTTCATAAGCAACGTTAAGCTTGCTATTTCCCATGGTCACGGCTGATTATTATTAGCAACAAAGCGTCACTTCACATTAGACCCCAAATTTTACCAGCCTTGGAAGCGGTGCATCCCAGCAGGAAGAGCCGTGAGCGACGGCTGCAGGCACGTATGCGTTCCCCCTCTGACTCATTGTTGTGGGCGGGTGACTGTGCAGACAGCCCTCAGTCTGATTCCCAAAGCACTACGTTATTCAGGAATTCAAGCTGTGGTCATTGTAGCCCTGATGTTCATCACCTGAAGCGCAATTTACATTTGATCAATAACGAACTACCTGTTTCAAAAGTAAAACTAACTCCATGCTAGAGATTTTCTTTAAAACCCTGAAGTGGAACAAAGAGCTCGCTAACACTAACTTCGCTTGCAGGGGAGAAAGCGGTTGCTGGACAAACCGACTGTGTCCAGATAACCGAGGTTAAACATGATTATCAAAAATAATAATCAAGATAATGTTAACAGAACCACCCCCACATTACCCACCAGTCCCACGGGATGAGCGAGGGTCCCAGCCTACTCCTCCCTGGTGTACACCAGGAGCTGGGCAGGAGCCA
>NW_010112888.1:2685-8749 GCF_000699245.1 Pterocles gutturalis | reverse complement strand
GGGGCTGGGCGGGAGCCACCAGCAGTGGCAGGGAAACTGAGACTGGGAACTGACCCAGTGGCTGGGATGCAGAGGCCACCTTCACACCTCAGGCTGTGCTCCACGAGGAGTCACAGACAACACATGACGAAGACCAAGCAGCAGACAGCAATGGGAAACCATCTCCTGTGCTCCCAGGGGGGCTGGGGGCTCAGGCAGCCTCACGGGGACAGCCCAGGTGTCCGCTCTGACACGGTCCAGCTCCTTGCCAAGAGATCCCAGCTTCTGGATGGACCTCGGCCTGTCACCTTGTTGGAAAGTGGTGCCACAGTGACTGGGTACAGAAGGCCACTGGGACAGATTTTACTAGAAGCAAAGAATAAAACCAGGGATCTTTAATTTTTTTTTCTGGTTTTAAAACAGGGATATAGATCTCTTTTGCAGAAAGGAACATGACATTTATTTCCACTCCTTCTAGGAATCTCAACTATTGTATGCTTATTAAAGGAAACCCATAAAATACGTCTCGCAGTGTCTTTAACACATGCTTTACAGGAAGCCCCTAAACTCTAACAAATGGCATTATTTTTCTCAGTAAGCACCTAAGAGAACGGGCCCATCCAGTACACGTTACGTCTGCTTCTCCCTGGAAAGGCTCCACTTTTCTACATGCTCCTTGTACACTCCATTGCTCTGGATGTCCCAAGTACTTGCATTTTACAGCAAGAGACAACCTGGCCAAACACCGACCTCTCAGCCCAATTTGCTGAGTATCAAGGAGCATGATCCCACCCAGACACACCCCAAAGGGGATGACCTCCCTTTGTGGGATGCACAGGTACGGGTACCACTGGCAAGCAACACCCTGCTTTGAAAGTAAGGAAAGGTTCACCCGAAAGACTGAGCAATCTCCACTGCACAGATTACAGGGCCAGGTGCTAATCTGGGTTACACCAGCACATATCCCAAACAATTTTACTGAATTCTGCAAATTTCTTCCACTGGTGAAAAGAAGATGATGCTCCCACGATGCAAAAGACTAAACAGAGCCACTTCCAAACACTCCTTGAGATGAAAATGCCTGACTTTGGATTCTTATTTTGCTGCAAAGTAACTCAAGTGTAAACCTGTTTTTCAGGAAGATTAAAACTCAGTGCATTGAATTCCTTTTTTTTTTTTTTTTTTCCTCTTTCTTTTAAAAGCAAGTTTCTTAGAACATCATCATTTAAGCTAGGGGGTAAAACAAATATTTTAGTGAGATATTAAAAAAGGTTCTTGTGCAGCGGTACAGAAGAATATGCAGTGCAATCACAGTAATTCACCTTCCATTGAACACAAACCCTCTCAGGAATCTGAAAAATACAACTAAAGGATTGAGCTCTGCAAATCTGAAAAGCACCCGTTAGACACGTAAAGGTGTTGCTGATCTAAGAAAATGTTACAATTTTTTTTTCTCACTGTTGCAGAAAAGCAGTATTACATTTTTGCCTAAAATCTACAGCCACCTACCTGCACCACACTCTCCATCAGGAGCACTACTAGGCAGTTTTTACAAAGGGTTATTTAGAACAATTACATGAGGAATCCACAAAACTTCTCAGGGGCCGACAATGAGAGACAACAAAGCCCCCAAAGTATGCAGTTACACAGAAACTCCAAATATACGTGTGCAAATATCCATGCAAAACAGGATCACGATTGTATCTGCAAACTGTGATCTCTCAAACTCCTCATTGCGGAAGTTCTTCTTTTCTAATGGTCAACACCAAAGATCATTAGGACCCACTAAAAAGCTCCGCTGCTCGCTCTCTCAGCCTCCAGCAAACACACCCATTTGTGCATGTGCACACACCAAATAAACTCGCCGTGTTAATGGGACGAAGTTTCCATGGTGCAGTATCTATATGTGATGGGACTATGATACAAAGCCAACAGACATATTTAGTGTACACTGTCCTGGTAGTTACAGAAGAATTTTAATGCTGATGAAATATCAGGGACATTGCATTTGCTCGGCTCTATCATGCAGCAAAGCATCTTAAAGAAATTTAACAATATGGGTAAGAAAAACAGCAAAACAGAACACCTTCCACTTCTGCCCAGGTTTTCCAAGCTGCCTGCAAAGTTTTTATTCTGCTTCCTTTCCCCGGCAAGTCCCCTGCCGCAGCGCTGGCGGCGTGGGACCGGGTGTCACCGTGGCTGCCTCTTGCACGTGCCTGTGCAAAGCCCCGTCTGCTCCCGGGAAGGAGAGGACCCACGCTGCGCACACGCGGCTGGCAACAGCCTGGCACGGCGGTGGATGCGGGTGCGTCTGTCCGTCCGCAGCTGCGCTCCATGTGGTCTAATTCATTTAACAGATTTACTTCTTTAAATGGGCTATCTGACAGGATTTTGCTAGCAAGATCTATAGCAGCTGATGCGCTCTAAATTCATTTAGCTAGCGGACCCGCTCCTCCACCGCAATCTCCCAGAGTATTCTTTCAAGCAAGCTTCATTTACACAGCCAGGTTATATTGATAAGGAAAAGAGCATGGACAAAGATGTCTCTAAGCCTTGCCATCTCACCTGCCTCCCCTCCAGGATAATTATATTGCCGGCTTACACATATACAAATCCATACACGCTCCCACCCACAGCCGCTTCCCCTACAGACCCAAAAGAAGGGAGAGGAGATGCTGAACAATGAAAGGAGCTTACGGCACAAAAAGTGGCACGGTCAGGGGTGGGTCAGGAAGAGAGGGGGGAGACAGGTAAGAGATCACATTCGTGGTCCAAGGGATACACAGCTGCTCCCATCAGTGGGAATTTTGCCCTTGCAAATGCCGACATAAAAGACACACTTGCAGCATATTTCAAACCTAAAGAGCGATGGATTTACAAGGCAGGTTGATTTTATGATGAGTTTTATTGAAAAGGTACGCTGGGTTTAGGCAGATGCCTTTTAGCGCCGGTAAGTTAGCACAGTGCCTAATTCAAGGAGACAGCCTGAGGAAGCAGCTCCGACAGGGGAGAGAGAGATACAACGTCTCTATTACTCTCCTCGGCATCATAAAGGGGAGAAGAAAAATCACATCTGAAAAGGAGAGGAAGGAGTGGGGCAGCAGGTTTTCCTTGCAAAAAATATAGTAATAATAATAACAACAACAATAATAAAATTCTTTTTCAGGAAGAAAATTCAACAGAACAAAGGAGCCGATGTGAAAAGCAAACTACTCGCTCCTTGGTCTGCACATCGGAGTTTACAGGACAACTCTAATGATAAGTACGCGCTCTTCTTCGGGGTACCACCCTCTGCTGCCCCCAGAGCCCTCCCCATGGTGGGTCACCTCCCAGCTCAGCTGGAAGCCTGCCCGTCCTGGAGGAACAGCTCTGTCCCTCTCTGTAGGCAACACCACACAGGACAAGGTGATGGGGGAGCAGGGAGTTACACTCCTGAGCACGTGGACTGGTTTCCTTCAGTCCTACCACCCACCTGTGAAAGGGCACATCACATTTCAACAGCCACCCAAGGGGGAAACACTCAGGGAAAGCACATGGTGCAACAGCTTATTGAATGGTAAGAACAAATTCAGGTCGATGTCTCAAAGAGCGAGCTCGGTGGCCAGAAATATGCTTCAGTTAACCAGGGGAAAAGGCACCTTTGTCCTAACCTGAGGCACAAATCCTGAAGGTGATGCATTTGCTCTAAGGACGGTGTGCAGGAAGAAAAGGTCAGAAACAAATATGTGGAGAGGCAGGGGGACATGTTTGCTGCAAGCTCTGGGAAAGTTTCTGGCTACACACTCCAGCTGCATCCCTATTTACACACGTGTGTATACCAGCACCTACAGCCTCGCACTGGGGCACAGACAGCTTTCAGCACGGTCAATGTTGTCTCTCCAGCTGCGTGCTGGAAGACAAGTTTCCTTCAAGAGCACCTCACCTTAAAATCTGTCAATGTCCATTTAGAAGAGACAAGGCAATGCTGCGTGGCTGAGCTCGGCAGGCAGGAAAGGCTGGTTTTCCTCTGCCGTCAACAAGAACCACAGCTCTGTGGGACCATCACCTGTTGAGTAGCTCAACAAGGCGCAACTACAGAAGAACCAACAAGTCAACAGAGGTACTTACATCTGTCACTTCGGTCTTCGGGACTGGATGAGGTCTCCCGATCAGAAATGAGGCCAGAAACGGCAAAGATCTTCTTCCCCGTATCATCAACTTTGAGGGAGCCGGGGGAGCTGGAGGGGAGCTGGGTGCCAAACTCATACTCCTTACCATCCGCGTCCGAGAAGCGCAGATGGGGAGAGTCGGTGTCATGGCAGTTTTTCAGGCGCTTGGCCGGTGTAAAGGCTGACTGGTAGCTCTCCCGGTCTTCAGTAGATGCAAAAGGGCGGAAAGCCCCAACGCCACTGTGGTTCAACATACTGATTGGGGTGCAGTCCAGGTTGGGGGGTGCAAACTGGGGGTGGAGGTGAAGTAAGGATGGAGGAAAGTCACGGTTTGCAAACGCTCCTGGCACCCCACCTTGTCGGTGATACATGGAGGCAAAAGTATATGAGCCATTGGTAAAGGGAATGTGCACGTCCTTGTCTGCTGACACGGGGACCCCAAAAGGCCTCGGCTGCTGGCAGGGAATGGAAGCATCACGGCTGGCTTCGGCAGTGGAGGCGAGAACCATCAGTGCTGGGGAGGCCAGCGGGTTGGGGAGATAGGGTGAGTTCTCCATCTTGAACGCTGCCCGGTGTAAGTCCATCGGAGTCTCTTTCCTCAGCAGGATCACAAGCAGAATGATCTTCCCTGGAAGGAAAGCAAAGCGATGCCTGGTAACGGAGCGGCGAAAATTACTGGAGCATCATCACCCTCCAAATACTGCAAGGAAACAGAAAAGAAAAGAAAACACAACCAGTTAGGTTTCTGCACTCATCTCTCTGGGATGCTCCAGCAGCAGGGTGGCCACATGTGTTACAACCCACCGGCTGGAGACGCACCAGTGTTCTCATTCAAGAAAATCAATAGACAACTTCACACACTAGTGGAATCAGCTCTGGCCCTCCAGGTTAAAGGGTATCATCCAGTGCAGACGAATGAAAGGCAAACCAAACATAATAACATGCAGATTTAATAACCCACTAATAAACAAGGTTCGGTCTAAAATTAAGATAGTAACTCCAAATTATAATTGGAATTTTATATGGCAAAAGAGGCATGTATATATAATCGCAATAAACTTAAGAAAGCCCACCCGGACACACAGCACTATTTGCTTGGGGGTGTGTGTGAAACCAACATAAAAATATTCTACATAGTCACCCAAATAAGCCAGTGTACATGGTTATATTGTACATGATGCCCAAGACATACATAACAATCATGTATTTTCTCTCACTCTCACAGTATATATGGGTAGGTAAGTACTTGCACGCACAGTATGTGATACTGTCATATACATATATATACACAGCGTTGGAATGTAGGAATGTGTCTGCGTATGGGTGTGTGCGTGCAATATACAAACACCCACGCGTGCACACAGTCCCTGTCAGCCAAAGGAGAAGAGACTTCCCCAGTAAAATGCCTGGCGTCTCTGACAATATTTAAAATCATAATGGGTGCTTCTGCCATCTGATCTCTGCAAGTGTCTGCCTTTTGGGTCGGGGACAAGAGAGAATGGATCAGTAATTTTAGTTCCTAATGCACTCACTCTTAAGTAGATTTGTAAACTGCCCTGGATGTGCCATTAACATTTAGAGGAAAATGTTAACAAAATTTCTGCCTTGCATCTTGCTGAGCCTCCTAGGTTGGCTGCAGCCACCCAGCCAGCCACAACCCCCTCCCAGGGTGAAAGAAGGGAAAAATGCTCCTTTCTGTATCTCCCCCAGTTCGCTCCGGCTTTTTGTGTTGTTATTTTCTCCCCCAATCAATCTCGTGTCTTTTCTTTTAAGCTTCCGCCGCCTGCCATTCAGGCCCCACAACCCAGCTTAAAATACAAGGACTATAACTTTGAAACAATATACTAGCCGCTGGAGCTCAAAGGGCCAGAAAAATCATATAATAATAAAAAGCTGTTACAAATTGTGCCTCTTAAATCCAGAGGGTCAAACATCTC
>NW_010112888.1:0-2654 GCF_000699245.1 Pterocles gutturalis | reverse complement strand
TATTGAAACAGTGTCTCTCTAATGGAGTGCCTTTTGTACTCCATGAATGAGGGAGCCTAGGTTAACAAAGTGTATGAAATCCAGTCTGTGGCTTTAATGCAGTTCAGCGATAACATTTCCTCTCTCCCATCCTGTATCCAGCCGCTCCACTGACTGTTATTAATTGTGAAGATGAGTGGACATCATCTCTCCGCTTCCTCATTTGGCACCCATCCTTACAGACATCATTGCTAAATTACCAGATTATGTATCTCGCATTAACAGATCCGCTCTCTTCCAAATTTTAAATAACTTTCCTGTTGAGTTCTCGCCACAGAGAGTGAGGGGGAGAGGGAGAGCAAGGGATGCCAAGGGCATCCTGGTCAGTGCTGCAGTCCTGGGTACACTCACTCCATGGCTTCACACGAGGCTGATCGAAAACTGGAGGTCTGGAATCTGCAGCCACTGGCAAATTTGGAGTTGCTCGGGGCTTACGCAACCATATAAATATATATATATACACACACATATATGCACACACATGATTATATATCTAAAGAGATGCATGTAAATAAGCCACAGTTCTCAGAAATAAACAATAATTAACATGGAAGTGAAACTGAGCAATCACAGAAAAACACAGATTTCCAGGGGAAAAAGAAAGCAAACACCTCTGCCTCCTCTTCTATTTTTACTTGTGCCATCACCCCATTACGTTAAATGTATTTCATAAATTAGTAATCTGGCCGCAACACTTGACACTCCTGTAGGATACTGTGAATCACTACGGCCGTTTATTCGTTTGCAAACTTCATTACTCTGGGAATAAATCAACACATTACAATATCTCGGCCAGCCAAATTTTATTTTTTTTCAGCTCCCACTTCCTTTTTCGTTCTCTCTCGCTCCCTTCTCATCCAGCACCTCCCCACCCCCAGCAACACAGACAGATTAGACTGCGGCAGACCAGTCATTATGAAAATCTATCGTTAATACACTCCCAATGTCAAAATGTCATAGGTTTAAATACAGAACCCAAAAATAAGAAAACTAACTGACCTTCTTAATTAAAAAAATATGGATTGCGGGGTAATCAGCTGGAGGGAACATTTGGGTGCCGGGAAGGCAGTGGGCACAGGCGGAGTGAGGAACTGCTACTTTTCTGCCTCTATGCTGATTTTTTTAATTTAGCACCTCGCGCAAATCCAGATTAAAATAACTCCAGCTATTGATCCGAGCAGTGGAATTGACATTAATTTTAGTTCACTTCTCACTTTGCAAAGGGATCAATAGGAAGTAATAACAGCTGACATCCCCGCTGAAAGGAGGAGAAAAGACGGGCTAGAGACAGAAATCGAAAAGCAACCAAATAAATCAGCAGCTACTTTTCCACAGCATCAGACAAACTCCAAACAGATTGCAAAAAGTCTTTGTTGAATTAACTAAACAAGGAGTAGAGGGAGGGGGGTAGAGATCAATCTACGAAGCTACACAAACTGTCTACCAAGTATGAAGGTTAGATGGACAGACTGAAAACAAAGTCTAATTTTTTTTTCATCTCTACCTATACGTGTGTGGTTAGTGGTTTTTAGAGCTACCCTGTTTAACGTGTATACAAATTACCTGTGTAATCGTGTGTGTTACTAATAACAAGGCTAAACATGCCACAACCAAGACAAATTGAATCAAAAGCCTTTAGCTTTGAACCATTAAAAAAAAAAAAATCTCTCGACAAGAAACAAGTTGTAATCAGTTATCTCTGGCTCAGTTCTGGTTCCTCTGCTTATGAAGGTTGCAGCTCTGTGCTGAATTAGTTAAGAGGAAAGTCTGATAAAAAGTAGAAGTCATGACAGAGCTGAATTTAGCAGGCATCACGAACCCCCCGCGAGGGGAGAAAACAGGAGTGACCACTGCTTGTGAGTGTAAAACCCACTTGCTAATCAGCCTGCAAAGAAACACACACATATGCAAGCACATGCACGCCCCATACACAGCCACCAGATCTGCAAATCTTTTACTAAAATGTTACTCAGAGTTCCTATTACTAAATCACCTCTCTGCTATCAATTAAAATAAATAAAACACACCACTCTGGTTTCTACAACAGGTTGCATTTTTGTGGTCTCTCAACCATTTCCAAATGCCAGAGATTAAAATAATGGGGCAAATTAACATTTTTTTCCCTCCAGAAACAAAGTTTCCTGGGAGAAAAAAAAAATTAATTAACAGGCTACGGGGGGGAAAAAAAAGATGAAAACAATAGGAAACCCAGCAATATTGATGGTGCATGTAAATTAGGAAAGACCCAGAAAAAAAATCACAATATCCATTTACATTAAAAAGTTTTTTTCCCCATAAATGTCAAGTAGGAATTTGAAAATATGCTCTGTGCACAAAAGCCAAAGATTATAAAACAAAATAATGCCAGCTGTTTGGGGATTTAAGTGCTCAAATGGATTATATATTTGAACCAAACTGGATTTCCTTATAATAAATAAAACAAATGCAAGCTCAAAAGCCAACAAAGGAGAGCTCTCGTCACTGGATTAAGATACAAAGGAAAAACAGTTAATTTTTTTTTTCCAACGCGTGAAATATGCCAACTGCAGCCGCACACCCGGGCAGCTGCTGCGAAAACCGGTTTAAGGGGAAAAGAAAAAAAAACTAGGAGAGCG
>NW_010112887.1:0-205 GCF_000699245.1 Pterocles gutturalis | reverse complement strand
GGCACAGCTAGGGGTGCACACACGGGGCACACACGGGACACATGGGCTCACGGAGGGACATGCACGCAGCCCCTGGCACATGCAAGCGTAAACCCACGTGTGTGCGGAGAGGTGCACACACACCGACACGCGTGGGCATCTGCGGGCACACCGGCGCGGGCTCACCCCTGCTGCACACCCACATTTGCACACGTGTGTTCGCAGG
>NW_010112886.1:0-2241 GCF_000699245.1 Pterocles gutturalis | reverse complement strand
AACAGGCTGCTGGAGAGAACATAGTGCTTTGAGGCATTGTGTTTAGAGCTTCAGGATATTGTTTCCTTCTTTCACTCTTGTTTTCTGTTTTTCTTTTGCTGTCACCTTCTCCTGATGCCAGCCTGGTTGGGAGCTGTTAGCTGTTGGCCTCCTTCCCTCTCCAGGGCAGGCAGACAGACACCCCGCAGGAGCTCCACCGCATGTTAGTGGCTCCCCTGGTGCTCCCTCCCTGTCAGCCACCTCCTTTTCTTCTTTAGACTCATTAAAGTTGTGCTGCATCCAAGCCTGGGCCTCCGAGTCTTCCTTCGTCTTCTGGCAACTCTTCCAGTCTGCTCAGGGAGCAAGGTGGAAGGAGGGGAAGTTGTGCTCCCTGCAGTGGATTTGGGTTTTTGCCCTTTCCCTTGGAGCTGAGGCAGGCATCCCTGGCTACTCCCCAGCCCACGGCCCTCACATAGAGCATCTCCACAGCCCACGGCCATCAGATAGAGCATGGCTCCAAAGGGGGCCAGGAGAAGGGACGGGCACCAAGAATGCCTGGGGACAGCCCACAGCCTCATCTCCCTCTTTCCTTCCCCTCCATTCCCAGCTCTGGGGTCCACAGCCACCACACACGGGCACACGCCGATGAGACGGGTACCTCAGACTGTCTTTCAGTGCCTGGCAGGGCCCAGCTGCTCTCCAGATGTGCAGGGCTGCGATAATGCACAAGTTAGGTCTAGTATCGGCCACACTCAGGCTGCACAATGGTGTCTCTGCTTCCTCTGAACCCAACGCACCCATGGACCCCTATATAGCCCATCATGCTCAATCTACTGTGCTTTTCCTTTTGTCTTCATGATGGGAGAGAGGCCCCCCCATCAGGATCCCCATAGTTGCCGAGGACATGACCCATCCCCTGCAAAGGACAGCTTTCAGCTGTAGAGAGAAGACTGCACCTCTGGGCTGGCTGGACTTGGTGTCTTGACCTTTTGCCCTGCTCCACACCCGGATTTCATCAGGGAACTGTGGGGATAGTGGGATCCATTGTGGGGTTTGGGGTCCACTGAGACACCCTGTGAGCTGGGAATTCTGCAGTTGTGGAAACGGGGCACAAAGTCTCTGCCCATCCTGGTTGTGCATAAACAGCTCCAAATAAAAACTTTTTTACTCTGAGGGGGTGAAATACTGGAACAGGTTGTTCAGAGAGGTTGTAGAGTCTTATCTGTGGAGGTAGTCAAAACCTGCCTGGACATCCTTCTAGACAACATTCTCTAGCTGACCCTGCTTGGGTGGGGGCATTGGAGTAGGCGATCTCCAGAGGTGACTTCCAATCTCAACAATTCTGTCATTCTCTGAAATGCTTTCCTCAGGGAACAGCAGCAACACCAGCCCCTGGACACCAGGGAAGTCAGGGTTCCTTCAGGGCCATCACACAGGGACCTGAACTCAATTTTCCCCCCATCACACCAATGCCCTTCTTCCCATATCCACCCCAGTGCCGTGCTGCTGCCCAGTGCAACCCCTGTGCCTGAGCCATGTGGAGCCACTGCCCCAGCACTGCCCAACGTGTCTTTACAGAGCAGCTCTCACTTCCTAGCCCAGCACCCTTGAGCGTGTGCTCCAGGCACTGTGACTTCTCTCCCTTCCTTTCTCCCAAAGCTATTTGGGAAATACCTCTCCCCCTTCGAGAGGACAAATACCTGCCCTCTCTAGTGTCTGTCACACCCTGGTGTCTGTCATTCTCTCCCCACAGCTCTGCTTTCTCTGCTCCCCACAGACAGAGGAGTTTCCTCAAGAGAAAGATCTCTGTAAGCAGCACCTGATGCAGAAACCCCCATCCTGAGGCAGATACAATCCTGCCCTCCAGCAGGAGGATGACATCCCAACACAACCCTAGGCTATACAAACAGCCGTTCACGCATGCACATCAATAACCACTGGCAGCCTGTGCTACCCTGGCCTCCCCTCTTCACCAGCTAGGCAAGTACAATGAAAACCACTTTTTAATGCCTTCCAGCGAATGCCAGGATTATTCAGCTTGGAGCACTCCTTCACTCTCTGCTAGGGGCCTTTGCTACCACAGGGAACAGGAGCTGCAAAATTTCAATTGTCAGCACAACCCTCATTCCACATAGCTTTCGGGATCATGTTGTTCAGATGAGGTTGTGGCATGAGGGGTGGGAAGCCCTGCTGACACAGGGGACAGGGATGAACCTTTCCTGTCTACCTCTGGAGTCATAGAGTCATAGAATCATAGAATCA
>NW_010112885.1:1228-2931 GCF_000699245.1 Pterocles gutturalis | reverse complement strand
GGGGTCTGCACACTCAGACCCCCCCCCAGGGTGGGTGCCAACCCCAAGGGACCGCAGCAGGGAGGGCAGCAGGACATGAACGCCCCCAGCCCAGCCACCCGCCTCTCCCAGCTCCCCGCTTGCCTTGACCTGGGGATTGGAGCTGGACACACGCCTGGGGGGTGCCCACTGGCTTTCCCACCTCCCCAGGACTCCCTCTTGCTTTGTCCCATGTTCTCCTGCAGCTGCTGCACCCCGGGACCATCACCCGCCTGCCTGATGCCTGCACACCCCGCTGCCCATGCCGCAGTCCCTCTGCTCCCAGAAGCGGAGCTGCCTGCCCGTGCTGCCGGACATCTCCCATCCCAGGCATCACCCCAGGGCAGGCGGCCCCAAGAGGTCCAACACTGGGTGAGAAGATGCCCCAAAGCCCCAGCGCGTACCTGGATCTGCCCCTTGCCCATGATCTTGTCCACGATTTCATTGTTGTCCTTGTTGAGCTTGGTCTTGTCGTAGCACTTCTCGTAGCAGAGGATGCGCAGGGACTGGGAGCCCTCCAGCTCGATCTCGAACTCCTGGGGACATGCAGGGAGGGTGGCTCAGCCCCAGAGCAGCTCCAAAATGGGTCTGGAAGGGAAAGCTGGGGGGCACAGTCCTCTCTCTGTGTCCCACCCTCCTCTCACCTCATTCCACTGCGGCTCGGTGGTGTCCCGAAAAACCCTGGTCTTGGCTTTGCTGACAAAGTAGCCGAAGGAATCCACCTCCAGCGTGCAGTAAAGGTCTGGGGGGGGCAGAGAACGCTCAGTGCCAGCAGGGAACATCCCCACCAGCTGCCAGGGGACTGTCCCCATGCTGGACCCCAGCTCCCCCATGGCACTGGCCCCCCTGAGCAGGACTGGGCGCCCACACTTACCCTGGTCTTGGCTTTGCTGACAAAGTAGCCGAAGGAATCCACCTCCAGCGTGCAGTAAAGGTCTGGGGGGGGCAGAGAACGCTCAGTGCCAGCAGGGAACATCCCCACCAGCTGCCAGGGGACTGTCCCCATGCTGGACCCCAGCTCCCCCATGGCACTGGCCCCCCTGAGCAGGACTGGGCGCCCACACTTACTGGCAGACTGCTTGAAGCCCTTGGCGGCGTGGACGATGACGTGCAGGAACCCGTAGAGCCCGGGGGACTCATTATCTGCCGCGGGGCCTGCGTCAGGGCTCAGCTGCCACTGCCCGCGCCCCAGGGACAACTGGCCGTCCCCATGCCATAGCCAGTGCTAGGTGCCTGCGGTGACACCCCAATGTCCCCAACCCCCCTGGAAAAGGACACGTATCCCCCACTGCTGATCATCCCTGCTGGACATCCCGAGCTCCGCTGCTCCTGGACAGCCCTGGGGAGGTCACCAAAGGGCTGGCTGGGTCTCACCCTGGGGACACCCTGGTCCTGCCCAGCCCTTGGGGGTGCTGGAGGGACCCCGAAGGCAGAGAAAGAAACCACAGCTTTCTATCTGCTCAGCACTTCTGGTTCTTCCTGCTTTCTATCGACAAAGTGATTTGACAAGTGTTAAAGAGATACAATGTTTTGAGAGATATTATTTATCAAATGTTGGCGTTGTTTGAGTGGCATCTGTCCTCCTGCCTTGCAGATAACTGCCCATTGGTTCTCTCTCCCCCTCACTCCACATAAGTTAATGTTAGGTTCGGGTTGATGGGATTTAAGAAACTTTTTACTGGAGG
>NW_010112885.1:660-1188 GCF_000699245.1 Pterocles gutturalis | reverse complement strand
CAGGATTGCTCTTGCTGGGAGCCCAATTCTGCTCCGGCAGTGCCACCTGGTGGGAAGCTGTCCCCTGCACAGCCAGTGTCCCCATGCAGGGACCCCACTCCAGCTGGGGGACCCCACAGCTCCTCCCCAGCATCACCTGGAGGCAAAGCAGGACCCGCCAGCCCGGCAAACGCTCACCGTCCTTATTGCTGGTGACCGGGATGTTGTGGACGGTGCGCAGCTTGAAGCAGGATCCCGTGAGCACCTGCAGCTCCACCGAGCTCAGGACGAAGGCCTGGAGATCTGGGAGAGGACAGGAGAGGGGCTTCAGAGGGACCCAGCCAGTGCTGGCCCAGGGACCACACAGGCTGCCATCCTGCAGGACCTCCTCATGGTCCCTGGGGAGGGGGCCAGGAGCCCCAAGAGATCACAGCAGCCCCACACTTACCCTTTTTCTGGAGTTTCTGAATGGCCTCCCTCCACTCCGACCTCTCGTAGTCGGATGACAGCAGGAAGAGGTAGCTCTGCGGGAGAGAGGGCGATGAGGCA
>NW_010112885.1:0-605 GCF_000699245.1 Pterocles gutturalis | reverse complement strand
CCCTCCTCACCTTCCCGTTGCGGTTGTGGATGCGGAAGGGGATGGCAGGGGAGTTGAGAAGCAGCCAGAATTCATTCTCAAACATCTTCTTCTTGAGGCGCTCGATGGCCCGGCTCTGCCCCTTGTTGGCTTTCTGCACGCAGGGAGCGGAGAGGAGCTTCAGAGGCGTCCCCAACCCCCCAAGTCCAATCTCAGACCCCAGAGGAAGGCACCCACCCTGGCAGCAGGTCCCACACCCTCCCTGAGCCCCCAACACCCTCCTCTCACCTCCTTCTGCACCTCACTCTTGATGGCCGAGATTTTTTTCCTCCAGCTCGTGGTCGGGGATGACGTGGACCTGCGGGCAGTGCTCCGACTCCTCCGGCGAGGGGAACAGCAGGTCAGCCAGCGGCACGTACCACTTGCAGTCGTACTGCTGGTGCTTCCTGCAGCGGGGACACGGGCGCTGAAAGGTGCCTTACCCCCCAACCCTGGCATGTCCCCCCATCTGCTGGAGGATGGGGGGGTTGGGACACATTCCCCTCCCCGCCACGCTGAACGCCCTCCTTACCCTACTGCCGTCTTCTTCAGCTTGGCGCAGAGCAGCACGTCGGTGAAGAGGAAGA
>NW_010112884.1:11119-31418 GCF_000699245.1 Pterocles gutturalis | reverse complement strand
CACTTCCCTAGTCCTGCTGGCCACACTAGCGCTGATGCAGCCCAGGATGCCATTGGCCTTCTTGGCCACCTGGGCACACTGCTGGCTCATGTTCAGCCAGCTGTCGACCAGCAACCCAGGTCCCTCTCTGCTGGGCAGCTTTCCAGCCACTCTGCCCCGAGCCTGTAACGTTGCAGGGGGGTGTTATGACCAAAGTGGACACTGATAGAAAACAAAACACCCATGCAAAAAAAATCCTACAGACATGAAGAAGAGAAGTGCATGTCTTGGGAGATTTGGAACTTTTTTAGCTATGTCCATTGACTGTCCATATTTAAAATCTATCCTTGTATATATGGTCTACCAGGTCCTCCAGATGAATATTATGGATTGCCTGTGTTATTACTCTTGAACAGCATGCAGACTATGCACTCATTCTGCCATATCAAGTATCATGCAAAAATTAAACTCGCTGAAGTATTTATGACTAGGCAGAGTCCTTGGGATATTTTCCTGGTCAAAAGAAGTATTATTCACTCATATTGTTTTGTAAGATTTTGTTCTTTTCATGAATTTGCTGTTTTCTTTTTTTAATATACTATTCTTTATAAAAGTTTATATTTACATATGTTAACATTGACCCTCTAAAGTTCTTCCATTTGTCAAATCTTTGTTATCTGGGAGGAAAATTTTGAGTTTCTATATGCTTTACGTTATTTAGTCTGTTCTTGACAATTCTGGACAAGGAAAAATTAGGTTTTCCTGACATTACCATCCTCATCATTTTTTATTGATTTTTTTTTTAATGTTCTGCCTGAAATATTTTTGCATATGCAAAGAAAATTATCTTCCTTTTAATGCTACTACATTATTTTCAAGATCCAGGCAGCTTTTTTAATAGATTCTTAGATATAAGCAATACATCTTTACAAATCTGAACTTACAAAAGAGTCAAAGAGAGCTGTCATTCTATACCTGTACTGCCAGGATAGTGGGTGTTGCATGTCACTTAGTGGAGAAAGAGCTGCTTTTTTTCTCCAGCCACATTGTTTCCATATCAGGGACTGGGTCCAATGTAGGTAATGGAACTACATTGACATATTAAAGTTCTCGTTTCATATATTCAATCTACAGTAGAAATTTGCTCCTCATTTTAGAAATTTATTTTTTTTTTCTATTTAAATATGTATTTATTAGTTACTTCCATGTTCTCCTTACCCCTGATCCAAAAGTTAGGCCATATAAGAAGCTATTGCTTAGTTCATCTTTGGGAAAAACAGTATTTAGTTTGGTTCTCCCTACCCTTGTGAACTTACAACTGCCCACTATTTGCACTATACACCTATTTGCTTCACTTGCTCCACTTGGTTTAAAAGTCTGTCATTTTTCCATTTATGCTATCATATCTGCATTTGAAATCCCTGACATCTGCCTTTTGACTTTTGCTTAATCTCATTGATTTCTATGCTGCTTTCTGACACTTAGATTTTATGACTATTAATAAAGATTTTACCTTCTGTCTCTTCCTGATATATGTTCTGATTTTTTCATTACACATGTTCTGTACAATAGTTGACTGCAATCATCTTTCTTGAACTCATTACATATTCTCCACAAATGTGCCTTTAAAATTTAATATCTTCAGCTCCTGTCTTTCCCAGATAAAGTCTGATGATGGACTATGCAACTATATCTGTGCTATGTAGGATAATTCAGGATGTATTTTCCTCATGTGGATCACACAGCATTCTCATTTCATTAGAACATCAATATGTTTGTTTTCCTCCAATGAATTTTATTGCTGCATGTCATGAGGAGGGACGATTTTTCCAAACAATCCTTCAGACACATTCAGCAACTGAAAGAACTTGAAAAATACTTACTTTTTTCAAACATTCAGGCATTATTTGACAACAATATAGTATATTACATGTAAACATCTTACAAATTATACTGAAGCATGTATGTCATGTATTTTTTTTTCAGCAAGTATATTACAGAGACAAAAGAGCACACAATTTGTCTTTAATCTCAGACCCTCTGGGAAGAATATTCTAAATGAATAAACTAATTTCTTCATTATATTTTCAACTTTCCAACATAACTTCGATAGTAAAGGAAGTGTTTAGAGCATAATCAAAGGTTTGGGTTCAAAGAAGTCTCTGAGACAGTTGAATATCTCAGCATACACCTCGAATGACCTTGAGTAGAAGTTAAGCAATGTTCCTATAAAATTTTTTCTATGTACTTAATATATTCCTTAGATGTATTTTTTAATCTACATCTCAGTAGCACCACGAAACCCACATAAATGTGTCTACTAGTGCATTGCATCTAGTAGTATATTGCGCTTTACCTTTTAAAAATACCTTTCTTTTTGTCCATCAATTTATGTTTAGGTTGCATTGACAAGTGTTGCTGCTAGACTTTGAAGTCTCATCAACAGCCAGCACAAGGGGATTTTCAGTACTTCCAGAAGCACATCCTACACTTAATAATATTAAAATCAGTGACTCAACCAATTCCATAGATGATAACTTAAGTCCTCAATCAGTGTCCTAACTCTGCTGATGCTCAGTTTCAATGGCATTCATTTCTTCATGTATCTTCCCATCTTTCCAAAGTGCTATAACTGAATATAAAACAGACTGAAGAGGAACCATATCAAAATATGCTTAGAAAATAAATCAATATTTTATGGCCTCTTTTTTTTTTCCCAAATAACTCTTAACTTGCCTTAAAGTTATGTTGCTAGTATAATTTCACTTGTCTTTTCAGATTTCTCTTTCATGTACAAAACTCCAGTACGTGTATATGTGTGACAACTTCAAATAATTTATCCTTCCTATATAATACTTATTCTGCCCTCTAGTTTTTCTGACTTTAGCAAAGTCTCAGTTGTCTCCTTATACTATTTTATTGATTATTGTGGTTTGCAGAAAAGCATCAGTAACACTATCAGCTCAACAAACCACATGTTATCATAGAATAAGTGATGGAATATAGCAAGAAGAAAAAAAAATATAGAAACAAAAAATCCAAATGATAAAATCTCGCAGTAGCCATGTCTGATATATGCCTATTGATTTTTATACAACTCTAGATATCAAATAATATGTAACAATATAAAGTAGATCCCTGACTATTACCTCGGTTGTAGCAAGAGTGAGAAGTGTCATGATTGATTGTTGAGCTAGACAAATTATGGTGGATAAGAAGAGTTTTAACTTATCTGTAATCTCTGCACATCACCAAAAGAGATAGTAATGAGGATGAGTCTAGCACCTCTGGGATATTTCTCCTGTATATTTGGTAATGGTTACTTAGAAATCAGCCTGCAATATCAATGTTGCAACCATGTTTTCCACACACAGAACTAGGAGAAACTGCATTTACTACTGAAGAACTATTCTGAACCCCAGTGTGATACAGTGGAGACTTAGCACGACATAGTTACTGGTCCAAAATATGCATTCCATTTTTTGAGGATGGATTCACATTGTCTGCATCATCTAGAGCCACATAAAATACTTTAAGTCTCCCAGTGGTCAACGGAAGACATATATAGTCATTGACATTCCATGCTTTTCCAGGGGAGTACTCAGAGCAGGAGACAAATGCAGGTGAGATGAATTACCTTCTGAGGTATAAACCCCATGGACAAAATTCATTTGCTCACAGATATTAATTTAGTGCCATTTTTGGTACTCTAGAATATTTTACCTGGTGTTTAGCTTAACATCCATAGTGAGACAGGTCTCCTGTAAGCTCCATGTAGATGTCCCATAAGATTATAATGGCTCTATATGCTTATGAGGGTAACTTCTAAAGTAAATATAGAGGGAGATTAAGAAATAAAGGGTCTACATACAAGCTGGGAGACAAAATTAATTTGTCTAAGCAGAGACTTTTTGAGATCCCAAAGAACTGGAAGAACCTTCTTGAGCTGTCAGACACAGTAATGGATTTATGGGTGACACACTATGCTTCTAGAGACACAACCATAAGCCAGGTAGGCTATCTTTTAAAATGGCTATGTGTTTAGAGAACTGAATCCTACCTCAGCTCTCTCATCTCCAATGTTAATGAGCAGAGATCTGAAATTGTTTTTGCTTAAGCATAAGTGTTTAGTGTTACTTGAGATGCTAGATAATCTGGTTTTTGCATTTTTACTGCTTTTTGTGTATGCATTTGACATTGTTTTCCCAGTGGGGAAGTACAGACTTGTGGCTTGCCCATTATTCCACAGTACTGGGGACAGTTCTGTTTAATATCTTTAGCAACAATCTGGATGAGGGGTTTGAGTGCACTCTCAGTAAATTTACAGATGACACCAAGCTGTGTGGAAGTGTTGATCTGTTGCAGGGTAGAAAGGCTCTACAGAGGGACAGGCTGGATCTGTGGGCCAAAGGCCAAAGTCAATTGTATGAGATTCAATAAGGCAAAATGCCGGGTCCTGCACTTGGGCCACAACAACCCCATGCAACACTACAGGCTTGGGGAAGAGAGACTGGAAAGCTGCCTGGTGGAAAAGGACCTGGGGATATTGGTTGACAGCTGGCTGAACATGAGCCAGCAGTGTGCCCAGGTGGCCAAGAAGCCCAATATTATTCTGGCTTGCATCAGAAATAGTGTGGCCTGAAGGACCAGGGAAGTGATTGCCCCTTTGTACTCAGCACTGGTGAGGCCGCACCTGGAATGCTGTGTTCAGTTTTGTGCTGCTCACTCTAAGAAAAACATTGAGGTGCTGGAAAGTATCCAAAGAAGAGCAATGAAACTGGTGAATGGTCTAGAGAACAAGTCTTATGAGGAGCAGCTGAGGGAACTGGAGTTGCTTAGTTTGGAGAAAGGGAGGCTCAGGGAAGAACATATTGCTCCCTACAACTGCCTGAAAAGTGGATGTCAGTCTCTTTTCCCACGTAACAAGTGATAGGGTAAGAGGAAATGTCCTCAAGTTGCACCAGAGGAGGTTTAGATTAGATATTAGGAAAGGATTGTCAAGCATTGGAACAAACTGCCCGGGGAACCGGTGGAGTCACCATCCCTGAAGGTATTCAAAAGATGTGTAGATGTGGTGCTTAGGGACATGGTTTAGTGGTGAACTTGATAGTGTTAGGTTAACAGCTGGCCTCGATGATCTTAAGTGTCTTTTCCAAGCTAAATGATTCTATAATTATACGCCCTAAGGTATCTGGGATGGATTGGCAGAAATGACTCAAATGCTTATGGGAAACATTATGAGGAAATCTTTCAAGTCAGTTCTGGGGAATCAGCATGCTTGGGTGCCTCTCTGAAACATCTCTACACTGGCCACATCTGGAGTGCTGTGTCCAGTTCTGGGCTCCCCAGTAAAAGAAACACATGGACTTGCTGAGCAAGTGCAGCACAGGGCCAAGACACTGGAGCACTTTTTGTACAAGGAGATGCTGAAAGAGCTGGGGCTGTTCAGCCTGGGAACAGAAGGCTCAGGAAGCGGGAAGGAATCTTGTTAACTTTTATAAATATGTGATAGGAGGGAAAGAAGAAGAGGAAGCCAGACTGGCCTCAGTAGTGCCCACCAACAGAACAAGAAGTAATGGCACAAACCGAAAAACGTGAAATTCCACTTGAAAAAAAGAAAACACTTTTTTTCCTTTAGGAATGGTCAAACGCTGGAAGAGATTTCCTGAAGAGTTTGTTGAGTCTCCATCTGTGGAGATATTCAAGACCGAGCTAGAGGTGATCCTGGGCAACCTGCTTTAGCTGACTCTGCTTGAACAGGGAGTCAGTCTAGGTGATCTCAGGAGGTTCCTTCCAACCTCAAATGTTCTGTGATTCTGTGAAACTTGCTCTGCTATGTAGTAGCATCTGTACATATCCAGCAGTGACTCAAATTACACTACAGCCTATGTTTAGGCCAGTGAATAAAATCATAGAATCGTAGAAGCATAGAATCATAGAATCATAGAATCATAGAACGGTTAGGGTTAGGGTTGGAAGGGACCTCAGAGATCACCTAGTTCCAAGCCCCCTGCTGTGGGCAGGGACATCTCCCACTAGACCAGGTTGCTCAAAGCCTCATCCAGCCTGGCCTTGAACACCTCCAGGGATGGGGTATCCACAGCTTCTCTGGGCAACCTGTTCCAGTGCCTCACCACCCTCACAGTAAAAAATTTCTTCCTAATACCTAATCTAAGTCTGCCCTCTTCCAGTTTAAATCCATTACCCCTCATCCTGTTGCTGCATGCCCTTGTAAAAAGCCCCTCCCCAGATTTCCTGTAGGCCCCCTTTAGGTACTGGAAGGCCGCTATAAGGTCTCCCCAGAACCTTCTCTTCACCAGGCTGAGCAACCCCAACTATCTCAGCCTGTCCTCACATGGGAGGTGCTCCAGCCCTCTGATCGTCTTTATATCCTTCCTCTGGACTCACTATAATGGGTCCATGTCTTTCCTGTGCTGAGGACTCCAGAGCTGGACGCAGTACTCCAGGTGGAGTCTCACGAGAGCAGAGTAGAGGGGAAGAATCACCTCCCTCGACCTGCTGGTCACACTTCTCTTGATGCAGCCCAGGATCTGGTTGGCCTTCTGGGCCACAAGCACACACTGCCGGGTCATGTTCAGTTTTTTCATCTACCAATACCCCCAAATCCTTCTTCTCATGGCTGCACTCAAGCCCATGTTTAACTAGCTTGGGGAATATTTTCATGGGATAAACAAAAGGCTCAACATCCCTTAGAATAAAAGTATCCTTTCACCTTCAAGGTGTTGCTTTAAACTGAGTAGAAAATGGTGTTTAGAGTAAAACTCTCAAGGTTTTTTTTTACAGTATAAAAATATACATTTTCCCTAGATTACTTGAAAAAAAAAAAAAACAGTTTCATGATCAAAAGTAAAACAAAACAGAAAAAAAGAGCAAAATCCCTGACACATTGTAAAAATAAACTTTGAGAGTTAAATTTTGTCTGTGCTAAAAGTTGTATGCTGATTTCAGATTATTGAGAAAGCTGAGCAATTCTGTTAATAGGTGGTTTGGTGGTTTTACTAACTCCACTTATAATTCAATATAATTTTGTCTGAGTCTCCCTGATTATTCTTCTGAACACACACACACACGCGCACGCACACACACACACACACACACAAACATATATTCTATCTATTTGTGTGTGTGCGTGTGCGTGTGTGTCTGTGTATGCATTTGTAGAGAAAGAGTGAGTGTGCATATTTTATCTTTTAACAGTATACACAAAATTTGGAGGCAGAAATATTAGGAAAAATATTCTGAAAGGGGAAGAAATTTTAAAAAGATCTTACCAATATGCACTTCATAAGCAGTTATTCCATACAAATCCCTAGCATTATTTTTAACAAATGTGTAAGAACAGAAATTTACTCTGTTTACAAGTTTTCCCTTTTTTGCCCTTGCTACACTACACCTCTTGTGTTCACTGAGTGTATTTCAGGCCTTTGTCGTTCAACTCATTTAACAAATCTCAAGCTCATAAAGATCCAGTGTACACAAAAAATTCTCAAAACCTGGTTCTATAATTAGTGTAAATGTGTTTGCAACCACATCTGGTTCCTCAATGAAACATGATGTAATCTAACCTCTTCAGCCTTTGCCCAGCATATAGCTTTTGCCTGGTCCTTTCAAGCAATCTGAACAGCTAAATCACGTACATATATTTATGTATTTATGGGATTAGGAAGCCCTCTCTGTTTCACAAATTCACATAGCTGGTAGGTGAAAATAATTTCACCTCAAAATGTATAGCATGGGTTAGAAACACATTTTTAAAGAGCTCTGGAAAATTTAGCAGATCAAATAAGAAGTAGCTATGAGATGAAAATAAAGTTCTAAATCAAAGAACAGGTGTCCTGTATATAAAGAGAGAATACTTTACGGCTGCAAAGGAATATAACTTTCACTCTGTGAAGGAGGGAAAGACCAATAACAACAAATTTATCTACTGCGGAATAAATTCTATAACTCTGTAGTAAATGTGCTAAGCATTTGCACGCTACAGTGAGCTGTTACCAAAATCTAATTTTTAGAAAGTGGCAAAATTTTCAATCAAAAAATATTATAGGTTTTTAGAGATGTCATATGAAACAGAAATTTTATATATTGGATGACTTATGAACTAGAAAAACTGGGCAGATACCTATGGCAACACAAGCTAATGAAAAATAAAAGCAGTAGTTGTTGAATGTCTCTTCAGAGTTTCAAATAACGGATATTTCAAATTTTTAATGGATGCTACATACAATATGTGTAAGTAAAGCTCTTACAGTAGCCTGTGACATTACTGAAGTTATCAGACAACACTGCTGCAGATATTCAAACAAATCATGGGAAATTAACAAAGGCGGCCACCAGACATTTCTTAAAAGTTTCTGCCATTTAGACATGGACTGGATAACAGAAAAGGTGCTATTTATTGCAAAGCAAACAAAGACATTACATGTTTACTTACAAGATAATTATCAAGGATATGTCAGCATCTAGATATTTCAGTTTGTGTCAAAATAGTATATGCATGTGGAAATTTCCACATGCAATGTTTAGTAGCAAAATGCTACTACAAAACAGTAGTTTGAATAAAGAGATCTACTATTTCATCCCTTTCATTGGAATAGTAGCTAATATTTTTCATTATAACCAAAAGCACCAGTATGTCCTCCTCACTCAGACTTAAACGTTCACCTTTGGCATGACACTGGTCAAGCTGAAGAACACAGGCTTATCAGTTTTTAGAAAGAGCCTTCTATATCTGAGCCCAAACAGGTTTTTTTTCCAGTTACTCTTATCCAGCAAAGGGCTTCTGTTTCCACTTGAAACTTAGATCTTTAGGGTTAGAGCTGCTTTTAATAATTATCAAAAGCCTAAATTTAAAGATCTATGAATTCAGCTCAGACATAGTTTTTCACTGATTATGTTGGTTGACTGGTTGTCTGTCTTTCCAAGCCACACCTACACAATTTTTCTTACACTAGGCAATGTAAATTATAAGACATTGGGCTGTCCAAGATGACCGAAAATTTTAACAAGGTGACTATTTACAAAAACCTTTTTCTCTTAATGGAGATACAGTGGAAGGTAGCAAGTATTTAAGTAAATGTGCTGGATATAGTCATGTCACATCTGTTTCAATACTGCAAGATAGTGAAACTCATTAATCTTTCTTGGTATATTTCTAATTAGTTTTACAGGACTAATTGTGTGTTTTATAATTAGTAGAAATAATGGTAATATTTTTCAATTACAAGCTTTAAATAAATAGTTCACATATCATAATATACTTACATCTTTTTAATTACATAATTGCTGTATCATAGTAGGAGCCTATGCATAAAAGGGCAATTGATTAAAACAAAGTGATTGGAACATGAAGGAAATTAGTGTTTTCTTTTCATAAAATTTCACCCATCATTTTGGAGAACATGGAAAAATGAGTTTTGAGATATGAACAGAAGACTTTTTTTTGGCTTTGTAGATTTGTGTCTTTTCAAGGGGCAGAACAAACATGATGGACAGCTTTCTGTGATGAGGTAGGTGACTTTGTGGACATGGAGAGAGTTTTTTTGTTTTTTTTTTTTTAATAAAAGAGCTTGCCATTACAGTGGATGCTGTTTACTTTGCTTTTAGCAAGGCATTCAACATGTATCCCTAGAGCCATACTGGTGAAATATTGACTGTATAACTGGGTGGAAAACTAGTTAGTCTTCTGGGATAAAAATATTGAGATAGGGGATCCACAGTCCAGCTGGTGTTTGGTCACAATGAGTGGCATCCCTCAGGGGTTGACATTGTGTTTGATGATAACTAATATGTTTGTTAGTGGCCTGGACAATGGAATGAGATGTTAACAAGTTTGTAGATGATACCACTGGAGTGCTGGTCTACCATGTGCTGATCTTAGGAAGTTCAACAAAGGCAAATACTGAGTCCTGCACCTGGAGATGTATGACCCTCTTACCAGTTGGGACAGAAAGCATCTGCGTATGAAATCACTGTGCAGTGTCAGCAGACAGCAAACAATGTTAGTCAGCAGCATGTCCCTGAAGTGAAGAAGGCCAGCTGTATACTGAGCTGTATTAGAAAGATAGTAGCCAGCAGAGAAAGGGCAGTGATTATTCCTGTCCCTCTGACATTTGTGCAATTTCTTCTGGAGTACTTTGTGCAGTTTTGGGTTTCTCAGTACAAGAAAGACTTTCATGTATTGGAATGAGTACCATGGAGGATGACAAGATGGTTCAGGGGTTTGTTCCATTTTAAGAAGAAAAACTCAAGTGAACGATCTTATTGCTGCATGCAGCTACAGAGTAGGAGATACAGAGAAGACAAGCCAAATTATTCTCAGAAGTACAAAGTGATAATGAAAAGAGGCAATCGTCAAATGTTGCAGCCCACAAAATTCTGTTTAGACATAAGTAAAAAAAGTATTCATAATGAAAGAAGTCAGACATTGTTTTGCCAGAAAGGTTGTAGGCTCTCCATCCTTAGAGACTGTCAAAACTGTATTAAACAAGGCCTTGAACTTCCTGCTCTAACTGGACCTTTCTGAATAGGAGGCTGGACTGGTCAGTCTTCAGAGGTCACTCCTAGCCTGTATGAGTCTATGCTTCTGTGAAAGCCATGTTTTATCTTATATATGATTTGAATAATACAAGTGTGACAAGGGCAGTGGGAATTAAATTTAATATGAAAATCAAGTTTGTTCTTTAGTTGAAATTGTGATATACCTGGGTATCAAGACTAATAGGCTACAGGCCTATTAGTGCTACTTTGATCCCTGGGAAAGTAATGGAATGAGCCCTTTTAGAAACTATTAGAAGCCAAATGAAGCAGGTGATTGGGAAAAGCCAGCACAGATTTACCAAAGGCAAATCATGCCTGACTAACCTGATCATCTTCTACAACAAAATAGCATCTTCTGTCAACTTGGGGAAAGCGGTGGATATTGTCTACCTGGCCTTCAGCAAAGCATTCAGCAGTGTTTTCCAGCCTTCTCCTAGACAATCTGGTAAGATACAGACTGGGTGGGTGGTCTGCAAGATGGGTAGAAAATTGGCTAACAGGCCACACTCAGAGTGTCATGATCAATGGTTCTTACTCAGGCTGGCAGCTTGTCACAAGTGAGGTCCCCCAAGGACTGATACTGGGTCCTACGCTGTTCAACACCTTCATAAATGATCTGCAAAATGGGTTTGAAAGCACTCTCACTGAGTTTGCTGATGACACTAAACTGGGCGGTGTCCTGGTATTGTCTGGGATACAGTTAATTTTCTTCTTAGTAACTAGAAGGGTGCTATGTTTTGGATTCAGTATGGGATTTGGTATGAGAAGGATGTTGATAACATACTGATGTTTTTAGTTGCTGCTAAGAAATTAAAGACTTTTTAACTTCCTGTGCTTTGCTAGTGTTCAGGCGCCCAAGAAGCTGGGAGGGAACATAGCCAGAGCAACAGACCCAAACCGACCAATGAGATGTTCCATATTACGCAATGTCATGCTCAATATATAGATGAGGATTGGCTGGGAAGATGTCTCTCTTTAGAGCTTGCAGTTTCAGGATTTCTCTCCTTCAGCATTGCTGCTTGGGGATAGGCCAGGCATCAGTCAGCAGGTGGTGAGCAGTTGCACCGTGCATCACTTGTTTGAATATTCTGTGGTGGTGGTGGTGTTATTATTATTATTATTTCAATTATTAAATTGTTCTTAGCTCCACCCATGAGCGTCCTTACCTTTACCTCTCCAATTCTCTCACCCATCTGTCACGGTCCACTAAGGACTCGTGATGGTTCTTTGCTGAGATGTCTAAGTGCAAAATTAAGGCGACCACGCCAAAAGGTGTTAGCTTCAGTTAAACAGTAAAAACTGTATTATTTTGTGTCCGTAAGTGATGTGCAATAGATAAAAGGAGTGAAAAGTAAAGAGAGGAAAAGAGTTATATAGCTACCACCACAGGTCCATGGCGCCCCCCTGGCCCAGAGCCGGCAGCATCCTGCCGGTCCAAACGATCATTGTTGATCCTTGGTGGGGAAGGCTTAAACTTTAGTTTGTTAGGGGATGACATTTTATGCTAAATTACACACCTTGCTCCTACTCTACCTCTCCCCAGGAACTAATTTTCTTATCTCCACCTCTGCCCCGTAGCACCATTGTACATGCCCAGAGAGGAGTGCCTGCGGAGTGGTCTACCTTGGAGGCGGTTAGCCTTCGGGATGGAGGTGTGTTTTGGTATTATAATGACATTATAATGAGCAAAGTTCACCTCAGGGTAAAGATTTTGTCACAGTCCTTGGCATGGTGTCTGTCATCTTTCTGGTTGGATAGCCATGACACCCGCTGCTTATTGTTCCCATCCTTACAGAGGTACGGAGAGCCTTGGACAGGGCAGGGCCGTGGAATGAGACTGTTTCACTCCGTCCCCCATCAATCTGTTCTGTACCAGGACCAGGGTGTGTTACCGAGGAAACGAGTTCTTTGCATGCCAGCTTACCTTTGTCCCAGAAAGTGGCAATTGTTGTTTACTTTACCCTAGAGATTTTCTTATGATATTAGAACTTTGCTACAACAGGCCTGCTGAGACACAGGTCTTGCTCCCAGGACACATCAAATCCATAAGAAGGGATGCTGTCATCTAACTGGGGGTGTCATGTCCTTGATGACAAGGTTGAGACAATGCTGATTTTCTAACTGACTCTTACAGCCATCCCACGGGGTGAGGGAAGGGTGAGTGAGCAGCTGCGTGGTATTTGACCTGCCTGATGCGTTAAAACCATGACAGGTGGTGTGGTGGATATGTCAGAAGGGAGACGCATCTTACAGGGGGAGCTGGACAGGCTGGAAGAGTGAGCAAGCAAGAATTGCATGAAATTCAGCAAAGACAAGTGCAAGGTCCTGCATCTGGAACAACATAATCAAAGAGCCCAGTACAGGCTGGGATTTGTGTGGCTGGGGAGCAGCTGTGCTGAAAGGGACCTGGGCATTCTGGTGGAGAACAAGCTGAACGTGAGTCAGCAGTGCGCTGCTGCAGCAACAAAGTCAAATTGGATCCTGGGCTGCATCCACAGGGGCATTACTAGCAGAGAGAGAGATGTGATCATCTAACTCTCTTCAGCACTTGTCAGGCTGCACCTGGAATACTGTCTCCAGTTCTGGCCCCCACAATCCACGAAAGACACAAGCAGACTGTGGTGTTTAGTTACCTACTGGAATTAACACACAACAACTAGTATTTTAGCTTTTAACAAACTCTCTGTGTAGCTGTGCAGTACAATTCTTTATTCTCCTGTATGTGGACACAGACAGAAACACAGTGATCAAAACGGGAAAACCCTTTCTGATTATGCACTGTAGCAGGACTTCTCTTTCACTGAATTCTCCCAAAGGATTATAACATGATGTATCAAATTGCTTTTCAAATTGTGGAAACATTTGTCTGCATTCGTTTAATTCTAAAGGCAAAGGGCTAGAAAGTATTTTAGGTGGCATGGGGAAGGTGAACTGACTTTCTAAACACAAGCAACATCTGTGAGCATCTAGGAATTGTAGTCGGAGTGATGTTTCAAAATTTTTTCTCTCTTTCACTATTTCCCTTAAGGTTGTGAACTTATTCAAGTGATTTTACAAGCAGTTTATTGTTCTCCAGAGTTCAGATAGTTGCTGAACTGCTCACTGCAGCTTTACATTTAAAATGCTTGTTATAACTCCCTACAGAGTAGTAAAACATTGTGCCTTTACCCCCATTTCAGCATACACAATAATATTTTAAACACCTTTGTTATTGCTGCTACTTGAACCAACACATTTCACCATGTCAAAAACAGTGGCCATCACTTTGTAATTAGAAAAGAGTGTGGGGAAAAAACCCTCCATACAAATGGCAATGATGATTTGCTTGTTTGTGTGGATATGCACAAAGAAGGACATTTCTGCCACAAAGAGGTTGCAAGTTAACCAAGGAATATTCAGATAATCACATGTTTGTGACCCAGCAAAAAGCACTAGTGTTACTTTACATAGGTGGAAAAACTTTTGGATTTGGATACTACTTCAAAAGTTAGTTTGAAACAAGTCTAGTCAATCTGAAAGCCATTAGCACTTCACACTGTCTGATACCTACAGAAATCTTCTTGTGAAGACAAGCCAGGCACACAGACACAATGCATGACTGTAGAGATTACAAGGATAAAAATAAACCAGATGGGGAAATAAACAATGTTAGCCTGAAAAACATTGCCACCATTAGTCTGTTGTCACAAATTCTTTATACGTATTGACCTCTGCCATATGCTTTTATTTAACTCTACTAAAACAGCAGTATGTTTCACTGCCTTAGGAAACTCTGGAATTAATGTGTCAAGATCAAATCTTCATAAATACACTTTGTTTCATATAGTTTAATCTATGTTGATTTACTATCTGGGAAATTTTCAAACATGTAGTGGTAGGGCATGATAAATTGTTGCATCTGTGTGTTTGCCATTCCTTCTACCTCCAGACACTAATATTAAAGAGCATTTGAAAAAGAAAGACAATCTTGTTAATACGAAGGTCTATCCTGGCTGCAGAAACATCCGAGTGTTGCAAAATAAAGATTACTTTCTGCCTCTGCCCTTAACATGTAAGATAAAGGTACAAAGAAAATTTTGTGGTGTTTACAGTCTAGCTAGCAGCACTTACATCGAAAACATGATGAAAATTTCACTTTGAGTCAAAATTAACACATCTTCTGACTAAAACAAGATATCTGCATTTAAGATTCCAACCACAATAAATCATTTGAAGATATGACTTGCAATAAGAATTGCAGAACGTAAATACATTTTAGAAAAGAGGAAGGAGTGACAAAAGCCAGATCAATTAAAGTGCAAGGTTGGCACTGCCAGTACCTCTTTGGTCAGAGTGCTGATGAATGAATTTGCCATTGCATTAATGGTGACAATAAGGGATGAAATGAACAGTAAGAGTCGGCCGTTCTTCCAAAAAGTGCATTCCACATTACACGGGTTCCAAAGTTTCTACATCATAGGGCAGTCCATTAACAAATCTGTCAGATATTATTAAATGTTATATATGGTTGCTTCTTCTGTCTGCGTGTCAAAGTTGTATGCTTCAAAACCCTTGTAATGCAAGACTCAATGCACACATAAACTTCAGCAGGTAGGTGCTTAATTTAAATGAGTCATCTGAGTTTATTCTTCAGGTACTGAGAGTGACAGGCACCTCTAGAAGGCAGTTTTTCCTTCATACTATCTGAGTGGATAGTATTCTGATAACATCAATTAAATGTAGTAGATCTTATAACAAACTAGTTAGGCAACTAGAATATTTTGGCATTGATATTATCGATACTTAATGGATAAAGTTTAGCATTATCTTATGATATTAAAATATCAAAGATATTTGAGAAAAGTTTATATTAAAAACAACACAGAACTGTAATATACTGAAAAGAAAGAATGTACCTTTGTGGACATTTGACAGACAGCATTTGGCATAGTTGGGAACATGTACTATCATGCTGAAAAAACAGAGGTCCAAATACACTGAATCTGAATCAGCCCCTTTTGAAACCTTAATCCCTCTATGAGTAATGTAGAAGCTCTGGTTGGTTAGGGGTTTTTTTTGCTTAATGTTCTCCTGCATATGTCTAAACTTGCATAGAAATAATGTGGTCCATGATCTCCATGATTTAACTTCAAAGTACAACAGTACCTCTTTGTATAAAACAGTGAAATAGAGTACTGGCAGGTTTTAGGGTATAATTCATAAATATTTTCCTGTATTACAGTTAGCACCTTGACTGGATGGGTTGGCAAAAAGATTTGGTCAGGTCTGAGCTTTATTTAGTAACATCTTACTTGCTAAGTTGTCTCCTTGAAATCATTGTGACTATTCAACGAGTAAGGAATGATTACTCAGCATGTGCAGTGAAATGAAATCTGATCCATGATATATCACTTCTGATGAAAAACCAGGGTATTAAACAAGGTACATTAAATAACAGTAACATGCAGAATGTCCTTTTAAAATTAGCTTTGTTGATTGACAGATTATTCTCTGTTGCAGACTCTAGGATAAAAGGGTCATTTCAAACACATTATAATTGAAGTCCTGCTTATGTTTCATGTTAGCTTCAAATTCTTGTATTCATCCTATTATAATCCCCTGCTTTACAACACAGAATCTAAAAAGTAATCTTACTTATTCGTATTTTCCTGCAAGCTGCTGTTTTATTTCCTTTATTTTTCTCTCTTCCCTGCTCTCACATTCCAGTACTCTCCTAGTTGCTAGTCTCACTTAATTAAAATATAAAAATGTCACTCACTTCTTTACAACATCAAACCAATTTAATCTACCTCATTCTCCTACTGGCTGCAGGCAAATTCTTTGTCTAAATACCAGTTGTACTGAATGTTTAGTATAAATCTGTGTTCCTATCCCCCCTCCAGCTGCAGTCTCCATCTCTTTGTAGCTGTAATGGCAAGAGATTGACGGAACCTAGGAGGGCAGAGGGGGCAAGGTTCTGGGGATAAGTGACTGAAGACAAAGTGCAAGGAACAAAACAAAATGATAGCTTTGCAGCTGGAAGAATGAGATTTGCATGGTGTTGGATAAAATGAAGATCAGTGGCTAAACCAGTGGAATCTATTTATACAGAATTTCTTCTTTAGAGAGGGGAAGCATGCAGTCACCTGAGAAGAGCCAAGAAGTCTATTTTATAAATAAATTGTTTTATAACATTCCCTATGCTACAGAAATTTGTTCTGAAGATGCAACAATAAAGAGCTTTCTTCCCCAAGAAGTAAAGCAGTGAAGATGTTTTGCCTTAGGCAAGCAGTGTTACTTCCCTGCTTGTGACCTGGAAGCAGAATCAGTGGGCCCATACTAACAACAGTACAATACACGCAATACATCATCATCTCTGCGTGAAGGGGGTTACTGTTCACCTGATGATGGGGAAAAGGGAAGGGCAGAACACCTTTGCAGTACTGCAACACCAGTAAAACAAAAGCAGACCAGGCATTGTGTGCATGCAAAAAGTGTACAGGGTAACATGGTCCCACGACAGGAGCGTAATTGTGGCTTTTTTTCTGTTTGTTTGCTTTTATTTGTAAAATGAACTTAGAAAGAATTAGAGTCTCTTGTTATATTCTCTATCTGCATTGATATGCTTTCATCTGTTCGCTTCATTTAACTACAATGTCTTTGTGTAGCAGTCAATAAAGACATGCTTCATCTCACCTAAATTCAGATATCTAAAAGCTAGATGCAGGTAATTTCCTTAGGCTACCTGTATAATTGTTGGAGAGAAATGGATACCACAAAGTGAGATCGAGCTGCCCTTTGTCAGATACGCACCTCAGCCAAGAGAATTGCTCCCTGATAATTCCTATTTCTCTCCTCAATCACGTTGCTAACTTGGATCCAGTTATATCTTTATATATTGACATTAGAGTAACAAATCCTACCTCATGTCTATATTGGTTCCTATCTGTTCTATTTTAGCTATTTCACATAAGAAAATGTAGCATTTTTATAGTAATTGTCCTTTGAATTTTGAGGTGACAGGAAGATCAGCTAAGAATTAATTTATTTAGATAATTTGTGATTTCCATAAAATTATGTGAGGCCTTACAGTCAAAATTCATACAGGACTGAGTATTGCAATGTCTCTGGACGGATTGTGTTGTAAAATAACACAGGAACACACTTAAAAATCCTTCCACTTAGAAGGATATGTTGCTTCCTGTGCACCACATCAATTAGTTTTGTATGCCATTATATAACATTCTTAAAAATGGAAACGGAACACTTTTTTCTTCAGTATATCAGTGGTTATACTACCTCTGTTTATAGCCATCTCAGCTGTCTGCTTAAACATTTTTAATCTGAGGGGTTGCTTTTTATATTTAATAGTTACATTTGTATTTTACTCACATGTTTAGAAATTCATTAACATTTTTCACTTTTAAAAAAAAGAGAGAAAATAACTTCTCTTCTAATGAATATTCTCTAAAGCTTTAACTTTTGTATTTAATCTGTCTGTTTCTCTGCCAATTCACCATGCCATTTTACTTCTCCCCATTTAGCTGGCAAGAAGCTGATGTACAAATGTTCTCTTTATACTAATTCTAAAATCTCAGTTTATGCCACTATCCATGGTTTATACTAATTCTAAAATCTCAGTTTATGCTACTATCCATGGTTAGCAATCAGTGAAAGGATTATTGTTTCAATTAATTTTGTAAAAATGCCATAAATCTTCATCAATATGTGAAGCTTTTTTTTTTTTTTTTTTTTCTTTTCTATGAGTCAATAGAGGGACATCTATGCAATCTACAGTTCACCTCATCTGGATTTAGATGATTTTTTTGGTGTTAAGAGAAGAAGTATGGCCAGAAGAGAATGCTCTTGCTGCATGCTTTAAACAAGTTAAAGTGAAAAAGTGGTCATTTTATTCGTCAGCACTGTCTGAATAGAACTCTGTTCATCTCACTTCAGTTGGAATTTCAGTGACTAGACAAAGTCTGTTGAGGATTTCTTCAAGAGAATGAAGCTTTCACTGGAGAGATACAGAGCTCCAGAGCCTGATTCATCAGAGACATCCATTTCAGGAAGGGTGACTCACCCTTATATACTCATCTCCAAACTGCATTATTTTTTGTTAACTGTCATTCTGACTAAAGTAAAAATTTCAAAGTCTTCTCTGCTGTGTAGGAAAACTGAGAGCTTTACTTTTTACTCTCCACTTAACTTGAAAAGGAGGTTCCCTTAATTTATATTGATAGCATTTATATTCACTTGGAAATATTTTTGTTTTATTTAGACGAAGTGTTCTATAATATAAAATATTGTAGTTCAGCATAGAAATATTCTGGTCACTGAATCTGTCTAGTCAGGAACTAGCCTGAAAGATGTGGTCAAAAGGAAAGGTCATTAGATCTCTACTCTGACTAGAACTGTGACTTGTATCTTGGATATTTAAGACTCTGTGAAGTTTCTGGAAACAAAAATAGAGAAAGATGGATTAATGACATTTAACCAAAAGTTCATGAGACACTCAAAAATGAAACTGATAAATTTTTTAATTGGGCTATAATCTACTGCTTATAACAAACCTGATTCAAGGAATGGAGGGAGGAAAATAAGATTTAAAATTTGAAAAGCATTTGGAAAACTAATTTAGGTTTATAAACCAGATTTCCATATCAGGCATCTTGTTAAAAACTTTAATAAAGAACAGTGTGAATAAACACATGCAAAAATGTTCCACACCGTGGGACAGGTGACTTGGAAGTAAGATGCATTACACAGGTGTATCAGAAGGAATCAGTGAACGTGTGGGAAATTGATGCATGTGAGATACTCAACTTGGGTTTAAACAAGCCTCAAAAAGCATAACACTGAAGGAAGGTCCTCTTGTAAGGATTAGAAAATGACTGAAGAATAAGAAAGATAAGGTGGGGATAGGTGAACAGTTTTCTCATGCTAAACATTTGACACTGTCCCAGATGACATCCTTGTCTCTAAATTGGAGAGACATGGATTTGTTGGATGGACCACTAGGTTGATAAGGAATTGGCTGGATGGTCTCACTCAGAGTTGTGATCAATGGCTTGATGTCCAAAGGGAGACCAGTGACATGTGGAGCTCCTCAGGGGTTGGTGTTGGGACTGGCCATTGTTCAACATCTTTGTTGGTGACATGAACAGTGGGACTGAGTGCACCCTCAGCAAGTTTGCTGATGACACCAAGCTGTGTGGTGAGGTTGACACACTGGAGGGAAGGGATGCCATTGAGAGGGACCTTCACAGGCTTGAGAGGTGGGCCTGTGCAAACATCATGAAGTTCAACAAGGTCAAGTGCAAGGTCCTGCACGTGGGTCAGGACAATTCCAAGCCCAAATACAGGCTGGGCAGAGACTGGATTGAGATCATCCCTGAGGAGAAGGACTTGGTGGTGATGGTTGATGAGAAGGTTAACATGACCCAGCAATGTGCACTTGTGGCCCAGAAAGCCAACCATGTCCTGGGCTGTATCAAAAGAAGCATGGCCAGCAGGTCAAGGGAGGTGATTCTCCCCCTCTACTATGCTCTTGTGAGACCTCACCTGGAGTACTGTATCCAGCTCCGGGGTCCTCAGCACAGGAAGGACATGGACCTTTGCTGTTCAGAACCTCATTAAATAAAGTCACAAGGGTGAAGAATAACGATGTGAAAAATTCTCATAATAATAAAAAGCAGATGAAGAAAACTTACAAGGCATTCACAGGGTTCAGTCAGAGTCCCCAGTACAAAAAACCATCCTGATCTCCAATAGTTACAGG
>NW_010112884.1:0-11064 GCF_000699245.1 Pterocles gutturalis | reverse complement strand
GCTGCCACTTCTCCATCTGCTTTAAGGAGATGAAAATGGGCCCAACCTTTTATGCTTTTGATACTCAGAATAATATCCTGGGAGTCTGAGTTCTGTCATGGGCATCTTAGGAAGCTTGTTTAATCGATTTACTTCACTTTTTTTTTCTTTTTCTTTTTTTTTTTTTTTTTTTTTTTTTTTTTTTTTTTTTTTTTTTTTTTTTTTTAAAAATTTCGTTTTTTTTTTTTTTTTTTTTTGTGAAGAATGCCTTATTGTTACTCACCAGTTCTATTTCATTCTACCATACATCTAACTCAAACTGTGGTAAGATGCAGAATAAATGATTTTGTTTACAACATACAAAAAAGGCAAAACAGTCACTGAAATTTACAAAAGAAAGAGAAGGGTAAAAGAAAGAAAAATTATACTTAACCTGCTTGCTTTAATGTTAAGGTGAGAAACAGCTATCTTTTTCTTCCTTTTTCTTATATTTAGGTGATTTGTGATAAGTTGTCCAGACAAGGTGGTTTTCAGGGATTTTACACTTTTACTTAATACATTCTTCATGTTGAATTACTAGAGAGCACCCTGTCTTGGTGATGTACGTTAGCTTTTATAGCTAATCTTTTATTTTAAATCCTCAAAGGTTCCAGAAACATAATCTCCTTCTCTGAAACTTATTTTTATGTCTTCCTTCTGCAGGAGATAGACAGCTTGTCATGTTTCTTAATCCAAGGAAGGGTATTAATCCTTGGAAATGCTAATGTGGCTTTCTTAAGTGATATGTCATTTGGTCTACTTTGCTAATAAACAACATTTGCCTTAGCAAGAAGTAGATCCTCCCTCCTCACCCCAGCTTTGTTAACTCATTGTGTACATCTCATTAGAAAGTGTAATTTGAATAAAAAATATATGTTTTACATCAATCTGTATTTTATATCAGTCTGCCATACAGATAGATATAAAGTTTTAAAGTGGATAAATGTATTATTGTTCATTCTTGTATACAGGTTGGAAAAGACAATAACTAGCTTCTCTCAAATGACAACAGGTCTGCATGATTGACCCTTGTTATCTGCCTCTGAAACAATATTCTTATAGTAGAAACTATAACTGGTTGCCTAGAGAGACAAGACAGCTTCACAATGCTGAATGATTAAGTGAAAAAATGGCAAATTAAAATCAGTGTAAGTGAGAAGCAATGCACATGGGAAAATATATGCATAATGATAGACTTTACTTTACCTACAATCACTCAGAAAAAAAAGACCTTATTAGGTAGTGCTCTGAAAATCTCACCACATGCTCCACAATGGTCAGAAAAACAGAAGTATTTGAAAAGGAATGAAAAGCAAATAGAGAAATCATTATGCTACTAAGAATCTGTGGCATGCCTTTAATTTAAAAATTTCTTCAAGTTCTAGTCTTCCTTTGTGAAAAAAAAAAGAAAAAGAACCAAGAAAGGCACAGAGAAGTGGAGCAAAGTTATTAAAGTTTCAAAGCAACCTCCTATTAAAAAGTGAAGCTTAGCTATAAAATGGACCAGAACTCTTCAGATTAGAAAAGACAATTTAAAGAAAGATAACATAACAGTTTGTACCATTGTAAATAGCATGGAGAAGAAAGATGGGAATTATTTTGTTTCCTCATTTATTTAACTGTGGAACTCATTGCCACAGGGTGTTGTAAAAACAGAAGTGTAAAGACAGATAAAGCCATCTATGAGTCTTCAGATGGGAAAGCGACAGCTGAAATAGAAGTTCATAAAAGCATATATTGTGTGGAGAAGGTAAACTGGGAACAGATTGTCAGTATTTCTCCATTATTAAACTGTGGATCTCATTGCCACAGGTCTCATGGAGGTCAAAGTATAAATGGGTTCAAAAAGAAATTCAAAAAGTTGAGCTCCATTGGAGAGCATTTAACATTATGGTTCAACCACAACCTCTGGCTCAAGGTACTAAATTGCTCTTTTCTAGAAATGATCACTTTGTACAGGTCATGCTTCCTGTACTCTTCTCCAGGAATCCTCTTTTAGCCACTGGCAGAGGGAGAACATCGAGACAGACTGATATTTTGTTCTTGTGCTCCTATGGTTATTTTAAATAATTGCAGGGCTTTGGGACCTGCAACTGCTCTTCTATACATTTATTTATTCTTCAGTCAGGGAGGTGTGCAAGTGAGACTTGCATATACTGTTTTTCCATGTATATTCTCTGCCATTCAGCACACCTCAAATTGACCCTTTTCTCTCTGTTAAGTTTTACAGATTATGTTACACTTAACAAGAGGAATAGCTTGGCTTATTCCAAAAACTTTGTGAATTTTCTTCTATGGAAACACTAATGTTTATTCTGACAGATTTACCAGAAGCTTAGATAAAGAATAATTTTTACTTATCTATGGCTTTTTTTAACAAAGTCTTTGTGATTTGATGAACATTTCTTTTTCTTCATTTTGGAAATGGGAAAAGGCAAAATATGTCATTAGGAAAAGAGCAGTTTTTATTTCAAGGTGTGTACTTGCTATTGGATATAGTTTTGATGTTTAGTCACTGTCACTTTGCTTCAGAAAAATTTGTTTATGGAAACATCAGTAGGGTAGGATACAAGCATGTAAAGTGTCGAACCAAGTGAATTTAATGAAATCCCTCAGATCTATGTTTATAAAAAAAATTTTAAAAGCCTTGTAACGTTAAAGTTGAATTACTATCGTATGGCAATTATTAACCTCATTTCAGGGCCCTATAGACCAGGCAGTCACTAAGTATACGTTTTGAGGCACATGATATGTAACCTCTCAACAAAGGTCTGTGCTTCTGTAGTATAATGAATTTTAAGAATGATACAGAAATCTCTACAATGTGAAAATGGCGAGGCAGGTTCTGTCAATAATATCACAAAATGCAATAATGTTGTAGGTCACAGTGAAGTAACTAGACATTTCTGCTATTTAGCTCCTTTGTTGTTAGGCTAATATTATTTTAACTGTTGATATTGACAGTATTTATAATTTAGATGTAATTTAAATAGATAAAGTGCCAGAAAAAAGTCTGAGATGTGTTGCAGATCATGACTGATATGATGTTCATTTCATTTAAATACATTTGTATGTGAACAGCCATCCAAAATATATTTATTATAAAACCAGCAGTATGACAGAATCATCATTCCTTAAAATCTCTATTACTAGACTGTAAGTGGACTGTTAAACTTTGGTTCAAGGGCACAATAACCCCCACATCAGCATAATTTAATCATCAACATAAGCTAATGGAAAGTTAAATTCAATGTTCAAGACAGTGTAATTCTTTCCTGTTTCATATATTCCACGCCTATAGATTTTCCAAAATGGGTAAATTTTTTATATTGAAATGTCTTTCTAGGCATGAATACTTTAATGCATTTTTATACTCTTATTATTTGATGGAAAGGAAATTATCTTTTTTTCTTTTCTATCTGCCTTGAGAATGATGTTTTTATTCTTCTGGAAAATATTTTCTGACATATAACTTTCAAGAAATTGAAGTATATATTTATCTCTACAGGGTACTTTGATAATAGACTCCTTTAACTGACAAAAGCTTTTTCTGGGATGCTGTTCACAAGCGTATAAAATGTGCCATTTGGCCTACAAAATATTGTGGACATTTACTTATAAAGGGAAATGACCTAACAGAAGTTCATAAATACCCTTTTGCTTGATGCATGAATCTGCCCCAAAGATTTTCTTTGACATGGTGTAGCTGAGGGGCACAGGGTGACAGGGACACGGCACATGGGAAGATGGAGCACATACAGGACATCATCCTGCTAATGTAGATTGAGGAAGATCATGGCTGTTCCACACTTTATAGGGCATCTCTGACGGATACTGAAATATTGCTCCGTTTTCTGGCGACAACTGAAGCGTACAGCAGCTTTCCTAGCACATCTTCCTTCCTCTTTATATTCTCTATGTCAATAATACTAAAGTAGCTGTGTATAGGCAATAAATAGCATCCACTTGCAGCTGAATAGATTGTGCCGAGCAGGTTAGCACTAGAATGCTTTGCTTTACTGACCAGATGTAAACCATGGCAAATGAAGGGGATGATTGGGGCCAGTATCTCTTGTGACACTCTGTGGGGTTCATATGATGAAAGAAATGGTGGTTTTGTTGCAGTGACCCCATTAGAGGTTTTTCTATGCTAGCTGCTTGCAAAGTGACTTAATTTTTTTGAATTGGAGCACCAATTCATTCAGCCTATTCTTTCAAAACAGACTTTAAAATTGCCTCTTCTGTGACTATCAGTGATATTACCATAGCTTTCATCACAGACACTAAGTTTGTGTTTAATAGGTCCAATCAGTAAAAAGATAAAATGCAGAACCCCATCTTTAGCCTTTTTTCTAGGATCTTCTACATTTCTCTTTTCACTGAGTGATTGTTTGACCTCTTGTGATTTCATTTTATCCTTAAAACCATCTGGGCCATTCAGCTCTGAAAGAGTGACCTTGCACGAGTCTGATTTTGATTCTGCATGTGAGTGTAGAAACCAAACAAAACCTAATGGAGTTATACCACTGGTTTCTGATAGATAAGAAATCAGGCCATCCATGCTCTTTGCAATTATTTACTTCACTTTAAAAATACACTTTATTAATTTAAAATGCACTTGTTAACCCAAATGCATCTCCAAAGTTTAAAAGATATAGTGAATCTTGGGGTATTTGGATGGAATGTTGTCACTGTGTTGCCTGATCCTATAAGGTGTTTCATTATGTATTGTTCAGATATATTACTGCAGGTAACATGAAAAAGAAGCAGTCAATTTTTTTTTTCAGTGCACTATAAAAGGATCTTTAGTCTAAATGTAGTAAATTTTATTGGATCTTTTCTTGTTATATATTCAGATCTTGTAAATCTTGGAGTTATCTTTCTAATCGCAAGACAGAAGGGTCCTGCATGACTGAGAACAGAAAAGTCATATTGACTAAACTGTTTGGATATTAGTTAACATCTATTTAGTTCTAGTAATCTACACACCCTTGTCTGACATAAAACCTTTGTCAAAATGTCAACAATAGAGCCTCTTCAGCTAAAAAATGTTCCTAAATGTGTTTGAGACATTTAGTATGATATTCTTGCAAAGCCAAGGAAGATCAATCTCTACTTTCTTATAATTTATGAATAGGCAAAAAAGACAGGAATTATATCTTCAGAAAAAACAAACAAACAAACAAACCAAAACAGCCAACTTATTATCACCAGATGCATCCATGAAGAGCATGGCTTCATTAGTTTGGCGTCATAGTATGCCAGGCCACAGAGCAGGTATTGGAGGAGGAATTTACTAAAGCTGCTGCATAATGGAAAATGGTTTAAGAGCAATTATATTCCCAGGGTGGGAGTGCCAAACTAGTCTTTCATATGAAAAAAAAAAAAAATGTACACAGTATTGTGAAAAAAAAGTTAAATTAGAGATGATGGTGGTTAACAGAAAAATTGCTGAATGAGTATGAAACTATTTAAAGACAAGAAGGTATCTGGCTGTCATGAAAAGAGGATATAAAGTGGGGAGATGTGAATAGTTCCTGGAAGGACTGAGGTATTGTATGAAAAAAAGTTATATGTTCTTGAGCTAACAGAAACGAGCAGAAATTCAACAATAAAAATTTAAACCCATGAGTTTTTACATTTAGCTGTGAGATCAGCAAGCAGAAGCAACACAGGAAGACAATGACCTTAATATATTCCATAGTCACAAGAAACTTATGAACAGCTAATACACTGTGATACTGAAAAAGTTATCTTATCTGGAGTTGCTTTAGGAAGGATATTCTAACACACACAAGGATCATAAAAATTCTTCGTTAAAATATCCTATTGAAGCTTCACTGATAATAATATATACATTGTACACATGTTCAAGGCAGATGAATTTGGAATGCGGATGTGAAGAAAGGCTACTAGCTGTATCAGAGAAGGGAATTTAACACGCAAGGTGAGATAAATGAGTTTCATCTTGTCTAGCAAAACAGAAGTTGTGAAGGGACAAGATTGCTACCTGTAAGTGCACTGGGGAATAAATGTTATGTAAACTGAAGGGAAATGTTAACCCAAGAATAAACAAGGATAACTCATCACAAGTAAATTTAAGTGGAGATTCAAAAACAAATGTCTAACCATCAGAGAGATGGTTTCCGAAGACTTCCTTATAAAGGAACACAAATTATTATTTCAAGGTAGATGTCTGATCATTGTGTTTAATTCAACTGAAAAGGACCCAAATATAAAATTCACAAGGTCGGGCTAGTAAAAGTATTTTAAGTAAGTTCAGAATAAGTTGTTACTTTGAATTGTTCCAAGTTAATAAGGTCTAAAAGCATGGATGCTTTCACTGTGACAAGAACCTTTTCCTTTCTAGTGGTAAATGTAAGCTCACTTTCTCTACTTACACGGAAGGTAAGTGGGCTTTTATCACCCCCACATACAAGGGGTCAGCCAGTCACTCATGGTATCTCACATGTACACTCTCACTTGCTCATCAGAATCAAGACAAAGTGAGGCACCTTCTCACTTACTGAACAAAGGGTTAGCTCCCTCTCATTTACTGCAGAGCATCAGTGGATCACCTCCGAGTGGCCTGTGAGCAGAGGACAGCGGAGCTGCAATTTACCATTCCAGGATAACTACCTAATGGGCAAATCTAAACTAACCCCTGGATTTTGCATCCCTAATGTATGCAGAAATGTCATGTTGCATTTAGATAACTATAGTATATGGCATGACATAATTGCCCGCAATAGTACATGACTGGACTGAATGATCCAAAAGGTTCATATTCATATATACTCCAGGTACACGTATAATGCAGAATTTATTATACAATTCAGGATGTTAAACATCTGAAATCATGCATCACCCAACTCTACCTAGTCTGAACTAAATTCAGTCTTTTTAATAGAATAATTTTTTTCAAATGTTGTCTGCCTGTTGTTCTTGCTTAACTTTTTTGAAAATTACTGTTAAAGGACAGGATGACTTTATAGCTGAATCTTTGCATATAGTGCACAGATGCATGGAAGATAGAAATTTTTAAACACTTAAGGTCAAGATGTTTTAGTGAAAACCAGGACTGTAACCTAGTTATTCAGTTCAGAGGACAACTTGCAATATTTTCTTTCTGTGGGCATAAGCACAATGTCATTCTCAAGGCAAGCTTCCCATCCAAAGGTTATACCCTCTGAGGTCTACCGGAATAGAATATGATCTGTAGGATCTTAAAGAAATTACATGCCTTAGACAACAAATTATAGTTGAATGCATGACTGTTCACTAGCAAATTCAAATAGGACCTTGTAAGTAAAATGCAAAGGCTATGAGCTGCTGAAATTAGATTATAGCTGTCAGGGAGCTTATTACAGAATCCATTGCTCTAGTCCATTTGTTTCCTTCAGTTGAAATCTAATGACAGCGACCACTCAGCTCACCTTCATGTCACAGACCATATGAAAAAAAGAAATAAGAAATAAAAAAATAAGAAAATTAAAAAAAAAATAAAAAAAATAAGAAAGTGTCAAGTGACTTAAACAAAATCTAGTCAGAAAATGGCTGTTCTAGCTGTGAGAACAAATGGCAAGGACCAGAGACATGAACATCATCATCTCCTCTGGCCAAATCAGAGAAGACTAAATTCCTTAATGCAGATCATTCTGAGGTGACAAAATTAATAAACATTAAAAATTCAGTTACTTCCCTCACCCCACCCCACCCCCATACTTTTTCTTTTTGCGGAGAACATTTTGGTGAGATTCCCACATAAACCATGATTATGTCTTGACAGGCCTTCAGTCTAAAGTTATCAGTACTTTCACCTAAATGAATGATTTAGAAAATAACCTTGCTGAAAATTATTTCTTTAGTGATTAATGAGGTTCTTCCTTCATTAGCCAGTTCACTGTGCCACTAAGAAGTTGGTCTGGTTTAGCCTGATAATCCTGTGTGGAGGGGAAAATCAGTGACTGTATGCTATTAAAAGGCGTTTTTCTCAGGAATTTAGTAGTAGATGGAGGATACTTGCAAGTTTGCTGTAGTGGTGAATAACTAACAATTTTTAAATTTTCACTTCCTCTCAAATCATCACACCTCCACAGATAATCTTCTGCTCAATTTTATATTTCTCCTTGTCTGTTTATTTTTCTTTTTTATTTTTTTCCTTTTTTTTTTTTTTTTCTATTTTACTTTCACAGCATAATCCAAACCCTCCACAGCATAGAAATTTTGGACTGTGGACAACTGTCAAACCTAAACATTTCATGAGCAGCTTCATGAGTACACTTGGACCTCATGGATGACTTTGTGTCTGTAAAGCACAGTAAAGGAAGTAGTGTCTTAGACTATTTCATCAGCCCCTGTCCTGAGTCTCCATTCTTTACTTTTGATTCCAAACTCTTTTATTTTTTTTCTCAGACTTCTTTCACCCTATAGCTTAACAGCGATCTGATATTTTAGATGAGTAATGAAGAGGTTTTATTTGTGATGTTCATTCCTATTGGAGTTTTTATTTCAACTGCGTAGCAGTAAGTGTCACTCTTAGAGCAGGAGTTCCCTAGGAAAATACTGACTGTTATCTTTGAGATTCCCCTCTGTAAAGTAACATTAATTCATTAGGGAAATGATCAGATCCTAAAACAACACAGTCTATACATCTTCAAATGTTTGACCCAGTTTTTTGAAAATTGAGCATGAACAGGTTATTTACCACTCCCCTAAATGCAAAAAAAAAAAAAAATAATCAAGCAGCTAAGTGATTAAGTGATAGTGGTAGAGTATTTTCTTAGGCAGAATGATCTGTTGATATTGCTTTGTGCTGATGAAATGTGATGACAAAGGGAAATGCAGCTTTCTACTACATGGTCATTTCATAGTAAACCAGATAGTGCTGCCAAGCAAGCGTTTAGATTCAACAGTATTACCAGTCTTACCACACTACCACTGTTGGGCACTGGAAGAAGTGGTACATACTCCTTTCTCATGGTACAGCCATCTCTACCTTTAGTTTAGATCCTTGGAGCCAGTACAGCTAGAATAATAGAGAACCTCCTTCAAGCAAAAGCTGCCTCAGAAAGTGTGAATGCAAATACTACATATACTTGCACTCACAGAGATAAGATACATACTGTTTGCTTTATGGTTATAGTGTCTGTCCTATTATCTCTTGATTGTTGAGATATGAAAAATAATATTTCAAATACATTAAAATTCTTGTAATTTTAACAGGAGACAATTTCAGTTTTAAAAAATGAAATGTATTCCTTCATGTTTTGCTTTGTATCCACTTGCTGGTGTCACAGAAATTTATTTTTGCTATTAGAGCACCTGCAGTTTCAAAACATTATGCCAGACAAGTACTACAACTATGGGACTCAACAGAGAGAAGGCGGGCCTACCTGAATAGAAACGATTCTGACAGATAAACCTTTTCAAAATAAAGATAGCTCTACACAGATGTAATATATATTTATAGGCATATGGGCACATGGCACCACAGATTTTTCTTTTTCTAATAGATCCAAAGGTGTACTGCCTTATGTTAGTTTCACATGAGGGTCCTTTTCCTCTCCGGAAGAATCTCATCTGTTCATCAGGATTGCACCTGAACATGAGTGGGTTTGTTTGTAGGAGATGAACCCTTCCTTCACCAAACACTAAGCCGTAAATTTCACAAGCATTGTTCATGCCAGGCTCTGGATATGGAAGTCACAAGTCAGCATGAAATATGTGATTATCCACAAGAAATGCAGAGGGCATTTACATCCTTCCTTATGCTGAAGAAGCAATCCACTGATCCAACAGGAAATTATTTTCTTATGTTTGAAAAAACTTCAGAGTCTAAAGCAGTATTCTCTTCTCATGTACCTCATTCATGTCTTGGAATTTGCATGATCCAACACAGATTTCTATCCTCAGCAATCTGCCCTTGGTTGTCACTCTAGCACAGATGGTTTCAGATGGTGCCTACTAGTTTCCTCACTTCAGGAGATTTATGTCTACAGATGAATTAGAAACAGCCTGATGTACAAGTGAGGCACTCAGAAGCTGCTCAACTGCTCCAGGAAGGTGAATCTGGGCACATGCAACAAGCATTACATTAATTTTCCTAATAAAAATTGAGACCTGTCAGAGTCTGAGTCATCTGACCAAATATGTATGCATACAAAGTAGAATCTTCTCATTATCAGTGAAGTGGGTAGGTACTTCTACAGCATAATAGATCTCATCTTAATGCTAGTGCCTAAAACAGAACTGAATTGCACCTTATGTGTTTTTGGTCATTCATTGTAAAGAGGTTTGAATGACCAGCTCAGAATTAAATGCTGACACTGTGTATCTAAATTATGGGAGAGGAAACCCTTATGGACACTGTAGATATCTAGGTATCTAGATCATGAGTCCCATACGGGCTCCTATTCATTTAAGCAGTTCTTAGATTAATCAGTGTTCTTACAGGTCTTTCTTTTGGATGTAGACTTCTAAATTCTGCTTAAAACGTACTTCAGATACTGAAATGCTGTTTTACAGCTGGCATTTAAGGATTATAGGAGAATTGCTCCTGAGAAATCTTATACTAAGCAATGGAGACCTGTGACGCTGTAAGAAAATGGGTTTTGAAAGTCTTTCCATACCTTGATTTGAGTTTCACTTCCCTCATTATACTGAGAGGAGGAATTGAAGTACATTCTATTGGACATGGAGAAAAATATATGTTGTAAATCTCTCTGAAAGTAAAATCTCCTCCTTAAATGGTATGTGCATCACATTGCTTGCATTCTTCAACATAGGTTAAACATGAAATAAGAATAGCTTCTTGAAGGTGGTATTTGTGGTTAAAATTAACATTTTCAAAATTTGAATTTTGCCTATATTCATATGCCCTTTATATTTCGAGAAATTAGATGGCACTTATATATCTAAATCTCTGCCTACCTCAAGCACCTTGGTGCTTAAGTTATCACATTTTCCTAAAGTTTGTATGGTTTTAGTCTGCTTTGTGAATATAATGCCTTCTTCCTAGCCCTGAAACCAGAGGGAGAGGTGAGT